>NW_026072964.1:0-2006 GCF_014885135.2 Alexandromys fortis
TCTATCTATCTATCTATCTATCTATCTATCTATCTATCTATCTATCATCTATCTATCTATCTATCTATCTATCTATCTATCTATCTATCTATCTACCATCTCTCTACCTATCATCTCTCTCTATTTCTCTACCTATCATCTATCTATCTATCCTTGTGTTTATATGAGTGTGTGTAGTGTTCACAATCAGTCTCAGAATTTGTTCAGGCACTCAAACATTGAGCTTCATTGATATTTCTTGAAGCCCTTTGTATACTGTTTTACAAATACATCCTAAAATAGATTTGTTATAAATGTATTTGGACTTTTTTTGGTTGGGAGGTTTTTTTTATGACAGCTTCTATTTTCTCACAACTTATAGGTCTATTTAAATTGTTTACCTGGTCTTGATTTAACTTTGGTAAATGGTATTTATCTTAAAACAAGTCCATTTCTTTTACATTTTCCAAATTTGTGGTATATGAGCTTTTGTAGTAAGACCCAATGATTCTCTGAATTTTCCCAGTGTCTGTTATTATGTCCCTCTTTTCATTTCTGATCTTGTTAATTTGCATGTTCTCTCTCTGCCTTTTGATTAGTTTGGATGAAGGTTTGTCAATCTTGTTGACTTTCTCAAAGAAGCAGCTTTTTGTTTCATTGATTCTTTGTATTGTTTTCTGTGTTTCTAGTTTGTTGATTTCAGCCCTCAGTTGAATTATTTCCAATCTTCTACTCCTCCTGGGTGAGTCTGCTCCTTTTTTTTCTAGAACTTTCAGCTGTGCTGTTAAGTCTCTAATGTGAGCTTTCTCCATTTTTTTTTAATGTGGTTACTTAGAGCTATGAACTTTCCTCTTAGCACTGCTTTTGTAGTGTCCCATACGTTTGGGTATGTTGTGTCTTTATTTTCGTTGAATTCAAGGAAGACTTTAATTTCTTTCTTTATTTCTTCCCTGACCCAGGGATGATATTGTAACTAACAAACGTTAACAAACTACCACCAGAGGAGTGCAGGCATGAAAATCATTGCTATTATTTCTGTTATACAATATTTCCACATGATGCTTAATGAAATTCAATTTCACCTTTAATACCTGTGAAATAAGGATGATAATGAGTTTCTCTGTCCTCAAGGATCTCCATCCTCACGGATAAACCTATGACTGTGTGAAACATGAGTTTCATCAGAGTCTCTTCAAATTCATAATGACTGAAGGATGTATGTGTTGGTGTGCATGTGTTTGCGAGTATATGCGAATGTGTGTGCCTATCTGTATATTGTGTGTGCATGTGTGTTCTGTGTGTGTATGTTTGTATGTGTGTATATTGTGTGTGTGTATGCGTGTGTAGGCATTTGCGTATGTTTTTGGCCTTGCGGTTACAGCATTTGTCAGAATTTATCTGACCTGCTAGTTAATTCAATAACTTTTGCTCTGTCTTCACAGTGTTTACTCTAAAATTGTGGTACTCTGCAGATCTATACACTCACCTCAATCAATATTGTGGGATGTTTTCTAAACTCTCGTAAAATAAACCACAAACCATTTTAAAAGTAAACTACTTTGTTCAGCTTCTCTTGAGTGTGATTTGGTTTGAGTGTGGCAATGGAAAGTGATATATGTTCAACAGCCCTCCTCCTTGAGACACAAAGTCAAATCAAATGTGAACTGTGACTTTTAGTCCTCTGAAAAGCACTAGCTCCCTTCTCTAACTAAATGTGACTTGTGGCATCTCCAGAGCCTTAACCTTGTCTTACTTGAGGATTAAATTTATTGAGTCACTTAAAAGAGGTGAACGGTAAAGAGCTTTACTCGACAGTCTTATCAACCTTATTCAAGTCAGAATTTCCTCTTTTGACCTGTGTATCTTTTGAAATTATCACTCATCTAAGTCTAATTTTATTTACTTACCTTATATTATTCTCTCCTTCTGTCTGTCTCTGTCTCTGTCTGTCTCTGCTTCTCTGTCTCTCTGTTTCTCTCTCTGTCCTCTCTCTCTCTCTCTCTCTCTCTCTCTCTCTCTCTCTCTCT
>NW_026072965.1:0-2033 GCF_014885135.2 Alexandromys fortis
TATATATATACACAAATTGGTTCAAGTGGTGTGTATATATATATATATATACACACACACAATATATATATATACACAAATTGGTTCAAGTGGTGTGTGTATATATATATACATATATATATATACTCTAACTAAGAACGTCACCTCTATTGTGCCAGTAATCTATTTTAAAATCAGTTGTGCAGATGTATAAATCACACGCTGAAAAATGGAGCCATTTTAATTGTGCAATTTGATTAATTTTGACAAATGGGAACACCATGTAACCATTTTCCTGTCAAGATATGGAAAACATCCACCTCTCTAGAAAGTTCCTATTTCTACTTTCTAGCCCAAACTGTCCTACACCAACATAAGCTCTGTTCGAAGCTCTGTCACCATCGATTAGCTTCTAGTTCAAGAGCTTCAAATGAGCGAAAATCATAGAGCATGTATCTTTTTGTAAACAGCTCTTTTTGTTTAATGGTTTTGGAATTCATCGATGTTGAGACATTTATCAATTTTTTTTTTTCTGAAAAATATCAGTATGGCCCCAGTAGTTGGTTAGCTACTCGCTTGCCGGTGAACACTTGAGTTATTTCCAGGCTTGGAATACATACAGCTGCTCTCAGCATTCAGATACAAGCTAGAAGCATATGGGTGTATGATTTCTCTTATCCTTGGTGAATACCTGCGAGCGGGGTGATGCTTGTATACTTAACGTTTTAAGAAACCTCGGAGCCGGGTGTGGTGGCGCACCACTTTAATCCCAGCACTTGAGAGGCAGAGGCAGGCGGGTCTCTGTGGGTTCTAGGCCAGTCTGGTCTACAGCGTGAGCTCCAGGACAGCCAGGGATATATATGAGACTCTATGTCAAAAAAAAAAAAAAAAAAAAAGGAAGAGAAAGAAGGAAGGAGACAAGCTCTTGGGGTCACTGGGGGGGTTCAAGTGTGGACTGTCCCCTCGTGGATACTCCCAGCAGATGAGAGAGCCGGTGCCCCGGGGGAAAAGGATGTTTGAGGGGGTCAGAGGATAATGAGGTGTATGTCCAGTGAAGCAGAAAGGACAGTTTGTGGGGACTGGGGTGATGCAGGGGACCAGCAAAGGGGAGGAGGGATGTGGGAGGTAAGGATACACTGCCTGCGCTTCCAGAGGTCCTGAGTTCAATTCCCAGCAACCACATGGTGGCTCACAACCATCTGTAATGAGATCTGGTACCCTCTTCTGGCCTGCAGGCATACATGTAGACAGAATACTGTATACAGAATAAATAAATAAATAAATAAATAAATAAATAAATAAATTAAAAAAAAAGAATAAAGCATGTATGTGTGTGTGTATGCCTGCATGCATGCATGTATGTATCAATGAGCCTCATCACTCTGTGTGCTCATTGAATTAATAAAACAGAAGCAGCGACGAATCCATGCCATTCAACGTACAAGTAATTGGAAACCATTCAGCCATTCTCCTTTAAATGGATGGATGAACGAGCCCTTCCAACCCCATCCAAAAGGAAAGAGAGGTGCGGCGGTTTGCCCACTGGGGAGGAAAAAAGAATCCCACGAACCCGGTGTCTAAGCACCGGGCCTGGCATCAGGGAATCCAGTATATCCTAACCCTGTGCGCCTCTCACATGCAGAGGAAATGAAAATCTCCTTTGCAAAAAATGTGGGTCCAGCATCCCCCGCGCGCTCCTGGCCAGAGCTGCAGGCATGGGGAGCTGACAGCCGAAGGCAGCTCAGCAGGGCGCGAGGAGGCAGGCGTTTAATGTGCTTTACAATACAGAGGGTTTTGTAGAAACGACCCGGTTCCTGTGATTCTGCGGTTGCTGTCAGGGGGATCGCTAGAGGCCCTGTTCACGCGCTGAAACTTGCACAGGTTTTTTTTTTTTGTTTTGTTTTTTTTTTTTTTTAGATACTAAATAATTTATTAATTTGGCATATTAAAATATTGCTATCTTTCCCACAAGCCAAACACTTACATATTATAAAACTTGCACAGGTTGAACCACGAAGCACGCAGACTCTTTCTCTCCACCCCCTCCCTTTTTT
>NW_026072966.1:0-2066 GCF_014885135.2 Alexandromys fortis
GACCGACACCTCCACCTCCCCTCTTCTGGACTCGCCAAGCGGTTTCTCTCTCTCTCTCTCTCTCTCTCTCTCTCTCTCTCTCTCTCTCTCTCTCTCTTTCTCTCTCTCAGAATGATTTCCTTTCTGTGGTGTGATGGATCGTCACACTCTTGACCTACCTTCCTAGCTGACTGCAAGTCCTTTGATGGTGGAAGTGGAGGCTGAATCACCTTCCTGTTCACTGCAGAGCTAGCTGCTGACGGCTGGTTTTTTAGAAGATCCTTATATAAAACGAGTCCCCAGTGTTGCCACTGCTTCCATCCCTCTGCCCTTCCTCCTAGCCGCCCACCTCCAGTTGTAGACACCGCCTTCACCCATTATGGTATGTGTGGGTCCTGTATCCTAAGGAAAACGATGCTCTACATTCACGCTCCGAAGAGCCTGTTCTTTTTTCTGAACTCCTTGCCCACTTGACTCCTGGACCTCAAATCTCATCCCTTAGGGCTGACCCATTTGCCTTTCTTTCTTCTTTTCATTGTTCCTCAGCTCAGCTTAGTTCTTTGGGCTTACCGTCTGGATGCAGCTACTGAACTAACTTTATCTCCAGACCCCGTTTAATTTCTTCTTCTTTTCTTTCTTTCTTTTAAATGGGAGACTTTTTATGTATCCTAGGATGGCCTCAAACTGGCTGTGTAGTGGAGGATGGCCTTGAACTTCTGGTCTTTCTTCACCTACCTCCTGAGTTCTGGAATTACAGGTGTGAACCACTATGCCTGGTTAATGTGGTGCTGGGAATGGAACCCCAGCCTTCTCACATGCCAGACAAGCAGTCTACCAGTTGAATTATACCCTCATTTAATATTTTAATGAAAGACTGGAATTGTTTGGGCTGGGACCACTATGTAACGGGTTCTTCCCTCTCTTACCCACTGGCCTCTGTGTTTCATGAGGACAGGGATTGCGTGTCTTATTCAATTCTGCATCCACAGCTTCAACTCTAATTGATTAGACGTTCAGCAAATAGTTATTGGATAAGTGAATGGGTTTTGCACATAAAAGTCACAATAAATACTTAGCTAGCAAATGTTTTGGAGTTGGATGGATAATAATTACCCTGTTTCATAAATGAGAAAATTGTTAGAGAATTATACCATTCTGCATTTCTAAAAATATAGGCTAGGCAAGACAGAAGTGGTTGACTGGCCACACTAGCAAGTGTGATGCATGTTCGGGTCTACAGAAAGCAGTGGATCCAGGTAGAGAAAGGTTAAACAGTAAGGTTGCCCTTGGGGAAAGATGGGTGAGAAATACTGTAGAGAAAGGATGAGCAGGCTGGGTGAGAGGGTAGAGGTCGGGAAACTAAAGGAGACTTGAGGGAGTGTAGCGTTCTCTTGAGAGAAGCGTGGAGCTGTCGAGAGTGGGGTACACACAGGGCAGTGTGGTCAAGAGTGGGCACACACAGGGCAGTGTGGTCAAGAGTGGGCACATACAGAGCAGTGCTGGGACTCGCCTTTAATTTCAGCACGTGGGAGACAGAGGCAGGCAGAACTCTCAGTGTGAGACCAGCCTGGTCTACAGAGTTGCTTCCTGGACAGCCAGGGCTACACAGAGAAACTCAGAAAACAAAACAAAAACAAGAGTAGGACATATGTATGACCTGGAGTTACTGCATCATGTGCACTGTGCTATATGCCTGCTGGCCTAGAGTCTGGGAATCCTAGAGAAAAAGGGGATGGGGTGGGGGGGTCTGAAGACATAGCTAGAAGATATCTTCATACCATAACAACCTGAAGGTGGCGATGTTGACAGGAGGGAAATGGGCCAGAGTCCTCTTGAAATAGGAGCTGAGTGCTACAGAAGGATTGAGGACACAGGAGGAGGGCAGCAGCTATAAGAGGAAACAGACAAAGTGAGTTTAGAGCAACAGTCCCAGAGGCAAGGGGAGAGACTTGGTGGTGTGCCAGGTGTGTGTGCCTCTGTACCCGTGCACACAGAGGACGGTCCGTGCACACACAGGATGGTCCGTGCTCACACAGGACGGCCCGTGCATACACAGGATGACCTGTGCACACACAGGATGGCCCGTG
>NW_026072967.1:0-2045 GCF_014885135.2 Alexandromys fortis
GTTTGAGTGAATACTACTATTTATGGATACCAGAAGAGGTTGGAGGATGTGTATGGTTACCAGAAGAAGATGGAGGATGTGTATGTGTACCAGAAGAGGATGGAGAATGTGTATGGATATCAGAAGAGAATGGAGGATGTGTATAGGTATCCCTGGAGACCAGAAAAAGATTTCAGGAGTCTTTGAGACAGAGGCAGTTCTGAGCCAGTCATTATGAGTCTTGGGTACTAAACTTGGGTCCTCTGGCAGAGTAGTATATGTTTTAACTGTGTAGCCATCTTTCTGCCCCCCAAATCATCATCCTTAAAAGTAAGAAAAATTGGAAATTCATGCAAGAATTGCAGACCTATAAAGTTCATCCTTGGCTATCCAGCAAGTTCATGGGCTACATGAAACCTTTCTTCAAAAAAAAAAAAAAAAAAGACAAGAACAACAAAGAGTTAAACTCATGAATACAAAAAATGAACACATTAGTTGAAGACAAATGTAAAAAGAAAACAGAAACACAAAATATCATGATTTTCTATCTCAAAGTGTTGTTTCCTTTTAATGTGTCTAAAGCATTTTCCTAATTAGGTTGAGCACAGAAAGAAGCAGACAGACTGGCAGGCAGAATACATCTCTTTGGCTTCTCCCTTGATCCAGACAGATGTCCATCATCTTGAAACAGATAATTATGCCATCCAACCATAAAACCAGATCCAGCTTCTAACCAATGGTGGGGTGGGGTACAATATATACAAATGAGAGTCAGAACCATATGTGTTCCAGAACCAGAAACAGACATAGAGGCATCAGGAGGCTGAGCAGAGAAGCAATGAGGTGTTTTCTGCCTCTGGAGCCTCTCAGGAGGGGCTACGTGAAGGTGTCTCTGACTCCGGCAGGTGAGCACCTAAGATCATCTCAGAGGATTATCCAAACCTTCCAGAGCACAGCTCTCCCAAAAATTAAAATATGAGGTGGGTGTCATGATGAAAACCTATAATCCTAGGGCTCAGGAGACATCAGGCTTCAAGGTCATCCTCTGTGACATGCTATATTATATATAGCCTCTATCAAAATAAAGACAAAAAGAAGAACTATCAAAAATTGAAACATGAGACTCATATACATATCAAAGCTTTTATCCAATCCATTGCTTAATGAAACGATCAGTCAGATGTTAGGATGAGTTCGAAGGACAATTTTTACAGAAAGGAAATCCAAATGTCATTTAGATAAAAGGACTCTGAAATCAGTTTGCTCACAGTGCCAACCTGGGTAGTGCTTTACAGGGAAATACATCTCTAACTTTGGATTCTTTGTTCTTCTCATGCATATGCGTTTATATATGACATCCTGATGTGTGTCTCTGTGCAATAATTAAACAGCAGCAACTTTTTTAACTGGCAGATATTCCTTGTGTGAGCCTCTTAACTACAGAGCTATAGTGAGGTGCAATCATTGCCTTGTTTCTTTCTATGTGTTTGGGACCTTAAGAACTTTCTTATAAGAAACCAGGGGTCTGAATTACATTGGCAACTTTAAGTATAATTGATTGTATTTTCAATCAATTTCCATAACACAATCTGCCCTCTATATTTGTGGGTCCTGCCTCTATGGACTCAACCAAGCATGAGTGGAAATTGATTTTAAAATTGCATCTATACTGAATGCTTGCAGGTGTTCCTGTCATTATCCCCTGAACTACAAAGTCTGGCGAGTACTTGCAGAGAATTTGCATTAGGTCTAAAGTAATGCAGTGGTGATTTAGAGTAGAGAGTGTGTAGATAGGTTATGAACTACAACGATGCACGCCAGGTAAGTACTTAGGCATCCTTGATACTGGACTGGGACAGCCTCTACCTAGTCCCATGCACAAACTAAAAAAGGACTTACTTAAAGCATGTTCTATTTGTTGATAATTCCATTCTTTTTTATTGTTTTATTTTTTTATTTTTTGGTTTTTCAAGACAGGGTTTCTCTGTGGCTTTGGAGCCTGTCCTGGAACTAGCTCTGTAGACCAGGCTGGTTTCGAACTCACAGAGATCCGCCTGCCTCTGCCT
>NW_026072968.1:0-2031 GCF_014885135.2 Alexandromys fortis
TTCTTCTTCTTCTTCTTCTTCTTCTTCTTCTTCTTCTTCTTCTTCTTCTTCTTCTTCTTCTTCTTCTTCTTCTTCTTTGATTCTCTCTATCTAACACATGAGAACACAGCTAGAAAATGTTCATATGCTGGTGACTTGAGCCTGAACTTCTTTAACTCCAGAAACTAAAGAGAAAAAAAATTTCTGTTCTTAAGTGTCAAAGTGGTTATCCTGTTAGAATGTCACAGAATGAATTTAGTCATGCTCATGTGTTCTACATCAGCATTGACTGTCCTACTCACATCTTTTAGGATTATGCCAATGAAATTTCTGAAAGTGCTCTTTTCAAGATCTTATCTGCCCTTTAAATTGGTGAAACTAAGTCTGCCATTGGTTATTAACATCCTGCCTTGTGTCTTCAGTGCTTGGCATGACTGAATTTCTCTCATTGAGACACTTTTTCTAGACTTAGATACTTCTGTTACTCGGCAACAGGATCTCATGATCTTCCTTATCATTTGTTTGTCTCACTGTAATTTCATTTGGCTTTTATTCCTTAATCATTTTTCCCATATAACCACGTAAGGCGATTGGCATGTATTTTTTTCATAATTTCATCTTGTTGCATGGCTTAGAAGATTAGCAATATATAACCTGGAGAATAGACACATTTTGTAACTTTATGTCAGTTCCCCCCCAATATCCATAATTCATTTTCTATCTGTCCAATAGACATTTTACTTGGATGTTCCAATTAACCCATCAAATATCATTTATCTAAAAGATAATTCCTCATTTTTTGTTCTTATTGGCAAACTGTTCATTCTGCAACATCCAAATAGTTCAAAGATAGAAAGTTCTTATTTTTTCTTCAGTTTTCTGTGAGCCTCCATTGCATTTCTCCTGCCACACGTGATACACTAATAAGTCTCTATTATTGACAAAGAACCTGTGTGCGTGCTCAAGGTTTGTTGCTAATAACTCGTTTTAGATCAGCTGTATTCCCGGAAATTCATCCACTCTTTCTGTCCATAATCATTGCAGGCTTTTGTTAATAGAGAAGTCATAGCAAAGATGTTGGAATTGATACCCAGCACTGTTGTCCCAATCTTCTCCATTTTAAGGTGAGAGGCTGCAAGATCTTTATGTTTCTGCCTGATTTGTTTATCATATATAATCTCTTTGAAGGTGATGTATGTTGTATCGGGATTTTAGTTCTAAAATACTATAACACACACACACAAACACACACTGCTTCTTGTTTATTTATTGATGCACTGTTTGTATCTATTCAAACAATTTAACTTGATTCTTTAGATTGGTTATTGTAAACATGATGTAAGGAGTCTGGGAATGAAAATATCTATCTCTTCAGGATAATGATTTTCAATTCTTTAGATAAGAGCCAGAGCGCATCATAATTATGTGTTAGTACAATGTGTACGAAAACAAATGAACTGATGTAAAACTGCGTAAAGCCCCTCAAACATCTTTCAGCCTTTTCAAAGGACAACATAAATATGGCCTAGCCTGTAAATCTATAAAAGTGTTGAGGATCACTAATCATTCAGAAAATGCGAATTAAAACCAGAATAAAGTACTGCTTCACATCTCCCAAAAGCCTGGAAAATGTGAAAAAGAAGGGAATTTTACAAACATTTTTTAGTGTGTCATATTAGGATGATGAATATCTCCCTCCTCTCTCTCTTTCTTCTTTAATACACCTCAAATCATCTGACCATTGCATCTGCCTTTGTTGTTAGAAGTATTCTCCATTCAGCTAGTTCCCCTGAACCAGGTTTTATCTGCCCACCTGTGATGTGGGAGTGTCATATTAATCTGTTGATTTCATTGGCTGAACAATAAAGAAACTGCTTGGCCCTGATAGGTTAAAGCATAGGTAGGAGGAGAAAACAGAATAGGATGCTGGGCGGAAGAGGAAGTGAGGTCAGACTCTGCTCTGCTCCCGGAGAGACCCGACAGCTCTGCTGGAGCAGAGACGCCATGCTCAACTCTCCCAGGATGGACAGAGGCTAGAATCTTCCCGGTAAG
>NW_026072969.1:0-2038 GCF_014885135.2 Alexandromys fortis
GGCACGAAAATGTTGTTCTTTCTGTGGGGTTGGATAGAAAATACGAGACACACGGCGGTCCCACGTGGGTGAACTTTAATGGGGAGAGGGGTGACGACAGGTGAGGGACGGGGGTGAAGAGAAGAAAGGGAAAGAGGGGCGACTTATGGTGTCCCCCATTTTTTAAAGGGGAATCCAGGTGCATCTGGGAGAATGTCCTGTGCATGCGTGGCTTTCCATTGAGCTGGGATTTGTAGTCCAGGGGAATGCTGTATTCTCTGCGCATGTGCGGCCTTGTCTCCAAAAGGAAGAACAGCAGGAGCCTAGGCAACTGGTCGCACGGTATCCAAGTTAGGAAGTAGAGAAATGAACTGTGGTGTTTGGCTCACGTTCTCACGTTTCTCCTCCAGCCCAAGGAATGGTTCCACCACATGTAGAGTGGGCCTTCCAGTCTCAGTTAATGCAATCTGGATGGTCCATCTCAGGGACAGACAGAGATATGTCTCCTAAGTGATTCTAGAACCTGTCAAGCTGACAGTCAAAGTTAACCATTACAGATAGTATGCACACAGTGGGGTTTTATTCTGCCACCCAAAGGAAATGGGGTAATTTTCCTGAAACATGGTTAGATTGGGTATCATTCAGTTAAGAGAAATAATCCAGAAAAAGAAGTACAAATAATCACACGCTGTCTGTCATACATGGAATTCAGGTTAATAAGTGACACAAAATTCAAACTATAACCATTTGGGAGGAAATGATGATCATTGGGAATAGAGACTGGTGAATACAGAGAACAGGCACATTGTGATCAAAGTACATGATATGCGTGAATAAAACCATGATGGAGAAACACATTGTTTTGTTCAATATACTAATACAGACAGAGAAGATACACTCTTACCCATATATGTACACACACACTATTTGCTGTATTAAGTGGATTTTGTATCACTTTTTACCTTAACTTCACACTGTGACTTCTCTATTCACTTAGTGCATCTTGAATGCTATGCCATCCGGGTCTGTCATAGCTTCACTTTCTGTGGCTGTGACAGACGACCTTGAAGAAAGCAACTCAGTGGAGAAAGAGTTCATTTTATCTCACTTCTAGATAATAGTTCATCTTTAGGGATGTCATGGCAGTAAGTAGGCTCGTGAAATAGGTCACATTATATCCACAATCAGGAGCAGAGAGCCATGAACTAAAGCATGTATGCTCAGCACACTCTGTCTACCCTTACAGTTTAGAAACACCTTTCCATGGATCAGTACCACTGACAGTAGGTGGCTATTTCCACATCAGTTAATATAGTCAAGGCATAACCATAGGCCAACCTGATCTGAAAATACCACACTGCGCCTCTCTTTCCTGGTGACTCCAGATTGTGTCAAGCTGATAGATAAAATTAGCCATCACAACTTTCCTATTCTTTGGTAGTGTACCACTGATAAATTGCCTATGCTCTAGTAAATCACCAACCCACCATCCTAAAGATACTCACACAAATAACTATTTAAACTCAAGGAATCACAAAGAAGGAAAAGCATGAACAAAATTTCAGTGTTTATGCTTGTCTTCTGCTTCTATTGATCTCTGTGTACATGTGAGACTGATGCCCCTGCAGACAAGACATTAAGGATAATTTTTGGGTCAATATGTTTGATTGATGAAGAGGTAATTCTCTTTTGTGTTTTTCAGGGCTAACATCATTTCTTGCCTTTACATATAAAATGGAACGACATTTTGAGATTTCAGGAGCCTATTTTTAATCACTCTTGGGATTATGGAAATTCAAGATCTCACAAGTGGAGGAACTTTCTTGTTCACTCAAAGCATGGTTGGATGGGATCAAGTTTCAAGGGTTTCATGTAGCAAGGAGAAACATGAGTTACCGCCCCAAATTAGTTTCCTTCGTGCTCTACAACTGTGAAGCTCCAAGTGTTTTGAGAGCACGTCCCACTTCAGTGGCACAAGTGCTGCCATTTTCCTGTCTCGTATGTCCTTTGTTGTGGGGCTTCAGGCATTTTCATCTAACATCTGTCATGTATTGGACAT
>NW_026072970.1:0-2043 GCF_014885135.2 Alexandromys fortis
GCCTGAAGGCCAGAAGAGGGCACCAGACCTTATTACAGATGGTTGTAAGCCACCATGTGGTTGCCGGAAATTGAACTCAGGACCTTTGGAAGAGCAGGCAATGCTCTTAACCACTGAGCCATCTCTCCAGCCCAAGAGGCCATGGATTTAAGAGGGAAGAGGAATGGGGGGGGGGTCAATAACATGCAGTAACATTGTGTTTAAAAACAATGTACATATTTTAGTTAAAATGTTTTATTGCTAAAATGTTAATGATCATCTCAGCTATTGTAAAGATGTTGCTAAGAGGCTTTCTTAACTCTTAGGTTGCCACAAACCTTCAACTTGTACAAGATGCATTATGTGTAGAGCACAAGAACAGTAAGTACAGGAGTTGGAAAGACTGCTCAGTGCTTAAGAGCACTGGCTGCAATTCCAGAGGACCTGGGTTCAAGCCCATCACCCACATGGCAGCTCAGAACCATCTGTTATTCCAATAGAAGGGATTCCACATCCTTTTCTGCTCCACAGACAATAGACATGCATGTAGTATACAGAGCAGGCAAAACATCTGTACACACAAAACAGAACAATAAATTATTTTCTAAAATGAGTGCAGTAAAATATGTCTTATCACACTAAATTCTTTTCCTATATATTCAAACTTATAAAATTAAATTTGTAAATTAGGCAAGTAAGTGATCAACAGCAAAAGTATAATAATAAAATAGGACAGATGTAACAATACTCTGCATTAAAAGTCTCTACCTCAAGCCTGACAGTGGTGTCATATACCTTTAATCCCATCACTTGGGAGACAGAGGCAGGAAGAGCTCTGTGAGTTTGAGACCAGCCTCATCTACAGAGCAAGTTCCAGGACAATCAATGCCACACAGAGAAACCCTGTCTTGAGACAACAACAAAAAAGTCTCTACCTCTTGGATGTCTTCTTGTTCTGTATTGTACTTTTTAGGCCACAGTTGACAACAGGAAAATGAAGCTAAGACAATGACGCCACAGATGAAGAAAGAAATTTTTACCCAGTTTTATTTTCAAGTTCTTAGATAGTTGTTCGATGCATTTTAAACGTTATTTATTATGTAGTGTGGGTATATGCTGTGTGTATGTGTGTCCAAAAAAAATTACTGTTAACAATGGCCTCCCTAGTGTGTGTTAAGACACCAGAGTTTCCCCTGTGATCTTTGAAAATACTAACAGATCTCTCCTCCTTTCATCGAGAGGCTACAATCTGTTGTCTCTTTTCTGAGCTTAAATATACTGGATTTAGCTTCAGACCTCAAGTTTTAAGACTTAAATATTTCACTTATCCCAGCATCAAATCTAAGAGTTTAAAAAGTATCTACCTAAAAGTTTGAAGGACTGGAGAGTTAGGAAGGAGCACAGATTTTTAAAGATACAGACTTTGACGCTACTGGGTATATAATAAAAATTATTTCAAACTGTAATCCACTAGTTAATTGAAATGAAATAAATTCAAACAAATGGGCTGAATTTACCAGTGATCGTTTAGGTATTATTAGGTTATGAAGCTTCTGTTGAGGAAAACAAAATATTGTGGTAAATATGAATATTCTTTTCTATACTATGAGTAGAAATTTTGTAGATAAATCCCAAGTCAATGAATTATCTCAATTACAACAGACAGGCGTGATAAAAGGTGTGATATTTGCAGAAGCATTTTGGTATGCATGCATAAAATTTAAATGTGAATTATTCTAATTAAAAAACTCTCAGAGGGGAGATGGCTCAGTGGTTAAGACAACTTGGTCCTGCTCTTCCAGAGGTCCTGGGTTCAGTTCCCAGCACCCATATCAGGCAATTCACAGTCCCTGTAACTTCAGCTCAGAAGGATCTGATGCTGTCTTCTGGCCTCCAAAGGCAACTGTATGCATGTGGCCTACATACAAACACACACGCATATACCTAAATAAATATATATATATGTTTTAAAAAAGAAAACCTCTCAGAACAAATACATAATCATATACACAAATACATTTTCAGAAATGTACCTAAATATTAAATTATGGAGTAAAATGTTAT
>NW_026072971.1:0-2048 GCF_014885135.2 Alexandromys fortis
CTCTGTAGACCAGGCTGGTCTCGAACTCACAGAGATCCGCCTGCCTCTGCCTCCCGAGTGCTGGGATTAAAGGCATGCACCACCATCGCCCGGCCACAGAGGTTTTCTTACAGTAAACATCTGACCGTGTTTATCTCCTTTGAAAACCCTAGAGGTGTCTCTCCTCACCTCTAGACTAATGGTCTAAGTTCCTCATCTTGGCGTGGCTTCTGTATATCAGGGGCATCATCTTTTATAGTTCCCTTTTCCTGATCAGAGCCCAGCACAGCTCTTTGCCTCTGCATGTGCCATCTGCATAAGGTACCCTCCTCCTCTTTAGAGTCTGTCTAAAGTGATTCTTGTCCAAGGCAAAAATTCAACCTGAATTTTTCTGGTAATGTTGCACAGCAGAAGTTAATCTTTCTCTGGGTTTTGGTCTTCGCTACATGACATGCTGTACGAGGCAGGGCTCCCACTGATTCAACCCTCTATCTCCAGATGCTAACCCTCGGTAAATGTTTATATACTAAGGTAGATAACCTTGCGTACAGTGTCATAGAAACCATGTAGCCACACTCTAGGCTTTGTACTGCCCTAAGGGCTGAACCTGTTCTGATGGGGCTGCCTGTAGAAAACCTGAGACCACCTGAGCCCCCAAACTTCTGGGGGTTGAGAAGGAAACTCTCCACAAAAGAGAACTGCCAGAAACCAGAGAAGTGTCTTACAACTATGTCTTCTTCCGGCAAAGGCCTGGCCTTCTCTCTAAGTGTTCCTGGACTCCAGGGGAGTGATGGGGGCTGGTCTCTTTAGGGCAAATTTTTGTTGTCATTTCCCAGAATGATGAGTCAAAACCCATCACACTGTTCCTGTCTGGGATCTGGAAGGGAAGGCAAGCAGTTGGAAGGAATTCAGGGGACACTTAGTCAAATTGGGTCAAGATATGTCCATTCTCCAGCCTTAGCCTTGGCAAAAATGTCATTGGAAAACACTCCCACTGTCATTGTCAGCCAAGAATGAGCCCAAAGGTACATTTCCATTTCCACTTTAACTATTTCCTATACCCTATGTGTTTTAGACCTGAACTATGACTCTTGCCCACACTGGAGTGAAAACTGTCCCAACAATCCTGTCACGGTGTTCTGGAAAGAGATTTCCCAAAAGGTAAGCTCCAAGTAGTTCAGTTCCAGAGTTTTGACTGAAGGTGCTGTCTGGTCAATGGTCGGTTGATTTGTACCCTTTTTGGGTCACAGATCTTTGCAGGTGTGAAAGTGTGGAAACCTTTTCTGAGAACAAAAGCTCAGAGATACATGCTAAACGACTTTCCCACCCACAAAAACTTTGCAAGCTCAGAAAAAGAATCCCTACCCCCAACTAGTACATAATATTCATTGGCCATGTCTATCAGGAAGCTAAGTTTGGTTTAATCTTGGGACCCAGGCTTTGGCTGGATTTCTGGGAAAGTTTTAATAATTTGCGTTTTTGGACCACTTAATATGTTTTCAACTCTTTGCAGGAGTTAAGAGCTCTGTCTTCACAATAGCCAAATAAAATATCATGAATACCATGGCCACTTTGGAGCGGCACAATGGAGGTGCAAACAATCGTGGAAGCTACTAGCTGATTCCAGATCTCGAGTCTGGGCTGAGAAACACTAGCTCCCTCGCTTCACACCATACAGATAACTTCACTTGAAATTGCATAAGCATATTTACTTTTTTCCCCATTAGTTGTGCCTCAGTAATAAAAATTCCTTTGTAAGTAGACCAATGGGGAAAAAATGAAAATGATCAAGAAAAACAAGTGAGAGGAAAAGAAAAAATCCAAACATATTTGTTGACAGAGATTTCTATCCCACCAGATTCCACAGCTGTTCAGTCCCAAAGAAACACACAGAGGTCTACATTAATTATAGCTGGTTGGCCTAGTATTGTTGAACACTTACTACATGTTTTGAACACTCAGAGACACTGTATTTTTTTTATTGCTTTTTAAGAGAATGCTTTTCATTTATGCTATCAACTCTGGGATATGTTTTACAGCCACACCATCATTAAAACTTTCTACAGCAG
>NW_026072972.1:0-1983 GCF_014885135.2 Alexandromys fortis
GAAATTGTTTATCTGGTCTTGATTTTATTTTGGTATGGTACCTATCTAGAAAATTGTCTATTTATTTTAGATGTTCTAATTTTGTGGAGTACAGGTTTTTGTAGTATGTTTTAATGATTCTCTGGATTTCCTCAGTTTGCTGGTATTTAAATTTCTCACAATAAGAGACTAATCTGTAGGAATGTCTGTGGGTGAGTGCACACCTGGTTACAAAGGCTCCACGGACTGTATGTAAGTCTTTCAGCAACTGCCATTTTTCTGGTCTTGTTAGTATGCTGAAAGTGGAGTATTTCAAAGACCATTGGATAATTCTAGAGCTTTCAGGTGTGTGCTAAGTCACTGATGTGAGCTTTCTTCATTTTTTAAATAAGGGCACTTAGTTCTATGAACTTTCCTCTTAGCACTGCTTCATAGTGTCCCATAGGTTTGGAAATGTTGTACCTTCATTGTCACTGAATTCAAGGAAGTCTTTAATTTCTTTCTTTATTTCTTCCTTGACCCAGGGGTGGTTCAGTAGTTCACTATTCAATTTCCATGAGTTTGTAGGCTTTCTGAGAGTAATATTGTTGTAAAATTCTAACTTTAATCCATGATCTGATAAGACACAGGGGGTTGTTACTCCTGTTTTTTTGTATTTGTGGATGTTTGCTTTGTTATCAAGTATGTGATCAATTTTAGAGAAGGTTCCATGAGGTGCTGAGAAGAAGGTATATTCTTTTGTGTGTGGGTAGAATATTTTATAGATGTCTGTTAAGTCCATTTGATTCATGACATCTCTTATTTCTCTTATTTCTCTGTTAAGTTGGCCTGAACATTGGCAAAAGTGAAGTATTGAAGTCTTCTACTATTAGTTTGTGGGGTTTGATGTGCGATTTAAGTTTTAGTAATGTTTCTTTTACATGTGTAGGTGCTCTTGTATTAGGGGCATACATGTTCAGGACTGAGACTGAATATTGATGGATTATTGTTGTTATGAGTATAAAGTGTCCTTCTCCGTCTCTTCTGACTAATTTTTGTTGTAGGAGTTCCTTCTGTTCATGTGTTGTTTCCATTGGTTAATAAATAAAGAAACTGCTTTGGGCCTGATAGGGCAGAACTTAGGAAGGTAGAGAAGACAGAACTGGTTGCTGGGAAGAAGGGCAGTGAGAGAAGCTATAGATCCTCTGCCTCAGAAGGATGCCAGTTAGAATCTTGCTGGTAAGGCACAGCCCATGTGGTGATACACAGATTAATGGAGATGGGTTAAACTAATATGTAAGAGTTAGCCAATAAGAAGTTAAAGTTAATGGCAAAACAGCATTATAATTAATACAGTTTCTGTGTGGTTATTTTGGGTATAAGCTAGCTGGGCTGCCAGGACAAACAAGGGACCCCTTTCCTTTCAACAATTGGTGGTCTAAACTGGCCAACTAACTCCACATAAAACCTAAGAGGGCTTAAAAAGGAATTCTAGAAAAAAAACTACAGAGTTTAACACAACTTCTTGCTGTTTGCTGGCTGCTTGCCACAGCTCCTAGAGAGATTTTCCTGATTCAGCCATAGCAGTACAAAAGCTGCAGCAGTTTTGAAATCCTGGCTTTCTGGGCTATGCTACCAGTGCAACCTTTGGCTCTTTCAGGAGACCAAGCACTTGGATTGGGGTTGTGAGCATCGTGCTGCATGTGGCTTACTTGATGGCAACTTACAGAAACTGGGGCACTGTGCATGGCTCAGAGGTGCAATCAGCTCCACCATGCTGGATTGTGAAGAATGCGGGCAGGTACTACCATATTTACCATAATAATGGCACAGCTTAAGTTTTAGACTGAGCAGGCAAACAGGAGTTACCATATTACCCCTTCTAATGGCACAACTTAAGTTTTTAAGAAGCGCTTAGCATTTTAATAAGTGCTCCTGGACAGTAAAGAAGAATAGATTCACAATATTATAGATTCAGACATTAATGACTTCTAAATGGGTCACAGTGTTGTATAAATGTACGTA
>NW_026072973.1:0-2043 GCF_014885135.2 Alexandromys fortis
ACACTATGTTTTCATTTTGTGGTGTTGTTTATTTTTGTTCTTATGTAAAAGAGTCTTGTTTAGCCAAGGCTAGCCTCAACCTTTTGATTCTTCTTCCCTTCCTTCTTGAATGCTGGTATCACAAGAGTGAGCTACCACACTCAGATAGAATCTGTTTTATATGCCACACCACTGCATGCAAAACTTTTGTACCTGGCCATCTAGGGTGAAAGTACCCAGTGTCTTTACTCTTTGGCTGAGATTTTGAAAGTCTTTTATCAAATTGTCCTTTCTCTGCTACATGACTTCAGTTGCTGGAAAATTGCTGAAATGTGGTGTCTAAGCTGAACCCAGCAAGTCGTTGTCAGGCAGCCTTTCTGGTGTCACCCAGCATATGGTGCTGTGTCTCCTGCTTCCTTTGAGCCTCTAGTTTCTACTTTGCTTCATGGATGGCAGTGCCTAGGATATAGCAGTAGAAGCCCTGTGTGTGCTGTGCAAATGTCATGCTGCTCATTGACCACACCCTGCTGCCCATGGTGCAGACCCCATGTAAAGGCAAAGAGGTGATGCCATGAATGAGCTCTCTAGACCCAACTCCCATTCTGGAGGAGCAGCTGTGGGTGCCTAATGACAGAGTTTCGTCAATCATAATTTCTGCTGATTCAGTTCTTTGCCTGATAGTTGCTTTACACAAAAGGAAATGAGACCCACAGCTATCTTCTAACAGTTATCCCTGGCCTGAAGTATTCATTCATTATCACAGTAGCCTCTGACCCTGACATACAGTTCACCTTGACCAAGAGATTTGCAATGACTTGGAGCTCCTGTTGGGTGACACCTGCTTACTCATCTTGGTCATTGTTCTCCTTTGAAAGCTGTTTTCTTCATCCTTTCCTGTTTGGGTGAATCTTTTTGAGAAGAAATGGAAGCAATTAGGACCTTCATAGCAACCACTTTGTCCATCTTATTTCAAGGAGCAGGTTTTTACCACTATGTTCAAGATACTTATCCCTTTTGCCTGGATTGTGTAAGTTTCTTCTTGGTTTTGTGGTTGATGGCTACAATATTGAAACTACCATTTCTTTAACATTAAAGAAAGAGTTGTACCAGCTCTATTGTTTGAAAGCCACACCACTGTAGAGACAGTCATGAAAGTCCTGAGAAGGCAAAGCACTGGGTCCCAGGCCTGGTACTACTTTACTGTGTCTTCTTTGTGGTCACACAGGTTCAGAATGAGACCAGAGGAGAGAGAAGAAATCAGATCTCTGGACCTAATCTCCCTCTGCCACCAGATAAACATTATATTTTGATATAGGATCTCATATAACACAGGTTGACCTCAAATTCATTATGCAACAGAAGATGACCTTGAATTTCTGATTGGCCTGCCTCGTACAGGTGGGAGTACAGTCTTGTAATTAGTGTCTGATGTATTCTGTGCTGGAAAACTAAGGCAGGTCATCCTGCATGCTAAGCAAGAACTCTATCACATCCCTACTTCCAGGTCACAGATAAATATTTTTACTTTAAAAATACTTTCCTAAAAACGTGTGTGTGTGTGTGTGTGCGTGTGCGTTAAAACAGTGCTCATGTAGCCCAAGCTGGCCCTAAAGTTGCTATGTAGCCATAGTTCAAGATGATCTCCTGCCTCTCCCTCTAGCTTTTCATATCACATTCATTTACTTTTTTCTCAATACCAGTGTTTATTTTATAATTTATTATTTCTTTCACTTTTTCAGATTAATATAATTATATCATTAAAATATTTATTTTTATTTTTTTATTGAAAAAAATTTTCCACCTCCTCCCAGCCTTCCATTTTCCTCCCCCACCTCTCACTCCTCTCCCCCTCCCCCCACTCCTCTACTCCTCTCCCCCTCCCTCTCTGACTGCTGAAGAGCAGTCAGGGTTCCCTGCCCTGTGGAAAGTCCAAGGTCCTTGCCCTTCCATGCATGTCTAGGAAGGTGAACATCCAAACTGGCTAGGCTCCCACAAAGCCAGAACCTGAAGTACGATCAAAACCCAGTGCCATTGTCCTTGGCTTCTCATCAGCCCTCATTGTCC
>NW_026072974.1:0-2038 GCF_014885135.2 Alexandromys fortis
CAGCATTACTTTGCTTCTAACTGAGGATATGCTAAACCCTGGGGATATTTGTATTTGGTACAATTTCTTGTCACTTAGAATTCAGTATTTTTCTTACCAGTGGAGTTGACTAGAAAATGATAAATTGAGAACTAAAGTAATGAATCCTGGGGCTGACACATATTATATCATCTGTAAGTTAATTAAATTAATATTGGATGGAGTTCCCTCTTAGTTGAAAACTTCAATATAATAGATGTTTTGCCAAAGAATGTAATTCACAAAAAAATTCAGGATTATACACTGACACTTACGTAATATCATTTTACTGAATTTGTATACTTTTTATACTTTTATTTAATGAATTTCATATTAAGTATAAGATATCTTATGATAATTCTTTGGAAATTAATATTATAAGGTCAAAATTCTCATAAATCAACATCTGCCAGAATAATAAAATCTATTCAGAAAAAAAGTATACTGCCTTATTTTGAGTTTCAAAAGCTTCCAAATATTTGTTTCTTTAAACTATCCTATCTTATTTTAAGTCAACAGATCTATTAGAAGACATTGACTTAAATCTTATTCTCTTTAGCTAATATGGCACACAGTAAAATTAAATACCCAAGAGAGAAGGCTTAACCATTACAGAATACTTTTTATGTAACACTGATCAAGACTAACACTGAAACATAGTCGTCAGGGAAGAACTCTTGTGATAACTATGATCTCATCTCTCATTTTGAAAATACAAAACTCTCCAAGTAGCTATTAGTGATGTTAAGTATAATCATTTGGTTTGTGATTGAAAGACTTTATCAAAGAAGTACTTTTCAACAGCAATGGGTAAAGCAATTGTAGGGTAATATTTGGGCAGCAAGTCAACAGTCTATTGCTCTACAGCCTTTTATTTAGTATTTTCAGGTTATACTGATGGCAAAAAAATTCCCTTTTCCATTTTGCTGTAATACACCTTTCTTCTTACAATGTAAGTCAGTAAAGTGTGATATTATATTTGTATTTAGTAAGCAGAAATCATTTCCAGTTAGCTTTAAAATAAAATTTAAAAAATATTTACTTGTTAACAGAATTCTAATTTTATTAGCACCAAGTTCCAACTCCTTCAGTGGTTCTGTCTTTACTACTCATCAAGAAAATCTGGGATGTGTGAAGCCTCAACCTACCACAATGGCATCCTGAACCAGTGAAGTCAAAATCCCTACAACAAGAGCCACAAGCCAACATTTAAAATTATGCAGATGATTTCCTTGTGTAAGCAAGGATTAGAACTGATGCTCTTAGTAATCACATAATTTCTTAACATTTTAATATTGGAAAAGATAGACAGTTTTAATACAGCAAAATGTGAAAAGAGGCACTAGGAACAAAAAGGGGTGGGGAGATGGAAAAGCAAAAAAGAAGGAAGCCTAGCTTTTCTTCAAATTCTACATCTCTTAAGAAGGATAAAAGCATCAAAGATCTGAACAACACTGCATGATTTCTGGGAAATCAGGTCCAGAACTAAAATTTTTCTCCCAACACCCCGTGGTAATCTGATTAACTGAACAGAAAACCTATTATAAATAGTCTATTTCACAAAATAAGTTCTTCCCATGAGAAAAAGAAAGGAAACTGCTAGTTTAGCCAGGAGTTTCATATTCCTGCAGGGATAGCTGGATGAACACTTTTCTCTTAGGTGAAACAAAACTGATGGCACACAAAAATTTCAAATTCATTTGTATATCACCTTTTCAGGAAGAGATTTCTAATGCTTTCCAAACTGGAAAAGTATAGCTTTCAAATAAGAGCTTAACCCTTAGATATGTCAAACTTTCTGGCAAATATGAAAGAAGAATAAAGAAAACATTCTTAATAATTAACAACAGAAGACATCTATCTTCAAAAACCATAAGTACACACATTAAAACTATAATAACTGGAGCCGGGCGGTGGTGGTGCACGCCTTTAATCCCAGCACTCGGGAGGCAGAGGCAGGCAGATCTCTGTGAGTTCGAGACCAGCCTGGTCTACAAGAGCTAGTTACAGGACAGGCTCC
>NW_026072975.1:0-2055 GCF_014885135.2 Alexandromys fortis
ATGTGTGGGACACTTTTGGAAGTCATAAAAAAGTGAAGAGTCCCCTGACACTGGAAAATACAAATGACTGTGAGCTGCCATGTGGGTACTTAGAACTGAACATGGGTCTTCTGAGAGAGCGGTAAATGCTCTCAACTCTTGAGCCATTTCTCCTGCCCATTTACTCACAGGTTTGGCATTCAGTCCATTGTGATAAGGCAGAACACTGAGATCAGCTGTAGCTATGGAAAAAGGAGCATGAAACAGCTAGTGGCATTGTGTTCACCATCAGTAAACAAAAAAATGGGTTCTAGTGTTCCATTCACTTCTTTCTTTGTCGTCAGTCTATCACCCTAACCCATGGAGCAGTGCTACTCTCATTCAAGGTAAGTCTACTTCTCTCAGCAGAGTTGTCCTATAGAAATGGTGAGGCAAAGTAATATAGGTTGACATCAGCCAGTCCAACAAATATGAAAAATTACAACCAACTTCTCTTCACAGGTCAATTAATAAGGACTCACTAGGCAATTACAAATCTCTTGCCTGCCTCAGAAACAGGTACTCTTTCCATTCAATTTGCAGTTCCTGGAGGGGTGATAATAATATTTATACTGAATTGTTATATGAATATCAATAGATCGTGAATGGTGTGGGAAGTTCTTCTGTATATGTGTTGCTTTTATTGGTTAATAAAGAAGCTACTTTTGGCCAATTAGATAGATAGATAGATAGATAGATAGATAGATAGATAGATGATAGATAGATAGATAGATAGATAGATAGATAGATAGATAGATAGATATAAATATATAGAAAGAGAGAGAGTACGCAGACTCAAAGAGACACCATGGAGCCACCAGAAGAGAATGAGATGAGCTGCCAGCCTTGCTGGTAGTCCACGAGCCTTGTGGTAAAATATAAGACAATTGAAATGGGTTAATTCTAGATGTAAGAGCTAGATACCAATACACTTAAGTAATTGGCCGTGCAGTGATTTAAATAATACAGTTTCTGTGTGATTTTTTTCAGGAGTCTTGGCAGCTGGGAAACAAACAAGCAACCTCCTACTACAAGTGAATACAAGGCACATAGCCCTCTGTCTTAGGTGTTGAATAGAATCTACTTGAGGAAATGTGAAATTTACTCTTACTTGGTATTTCCAAGAAATGATCCAACCACGCAGTACATGGTCGTTCACTATCCAAGAGCTTGTGACCAAAAAGCTAGTCCCCTAATGGGGAAACAGAAAGAATAAAATGGGGCTTAATCACAGAAAAGCTAAGCAAGGGTAGCATATATCAACAAACATCCTATCAGCTCAGTCATCCCATGCAAGAATTGTGGCCACAACTCCACTGACTTCAGATCCTCCATCAGAGCTTGGTGGTGTGGTTAATGCTGGCTAGATCCTTGGAATTTGTCTCAGGTAAAAACTTGTGCCTTCCCTCCTGCTCCCCAGAAAAAGAGACTCCACCGACACTGTCAACAGATGCAAGAGACACTATCAAAAATCATGGTAATTTCAGAATCAAGGAGGCAGGCCAATGCTTGAGAAGGCACATGATGAAAAATTGAGCACACTCTTTGATGGCTTAGGACTCCTGATTCTTGAAACAAAAGGTTACCCGGTGGCCATATGCAACTTTCTTGGACAGTAACCATCATGCGCCCTGGTACGTGCCTCCCAGGAAAAGCTGGCATGCACCCCATCATCACATGTTTCTCATGTAATAGCAGGTAGTTATGAAGTGGAAAGTCTCTCCTGACATGGACCCTGATATTTCTTCATCATCTATCTGTGCATCTCTCCATGTACTAAAGTTTGGTGAACTGTGTACCTTATTCATATGTAGCTCCTCCAAGTGTTTGGATCTTGATCCAGATAGCACAGTTATGTTGGCCTTCAACACTCTCCAGTAATCATTTCCCTCATTCTTTCATGAATGCACACTACTTTAAACAAAATTGTAAGACAAAGGGGTGTGTGTGTGTGTGTGTGTGTGTGTGTGTGTGTGTGTGTGTGCGTGAGAGAGAGAGAGAGAGAGAGAGAGAGAGAGAGAGAGAGAGAGAGAGAGA
>NW_026072976.1:0-2043 GCF_014885135.2 Alexandromys fortis
GAGCAGTTCTGACTCTCAGGCTGTATTTTCTGGATTACAGGCCCTGAAGAGCAGAATCAGCAGCCTGCCCAATGTGAAGAAGTTCCTGCAGCCTGGCAGCCAGAGAAAGCCTCTCATTAATGCAAAACAAATCGAAGAGGCCAGGAAGATTTTCAAGTTTTAGTAAAGCTGCATTTACCGAGTCCTTGTATTCCAGTCTCTGATGTTTTTCAAAACTGAGTAGCGGCTGTGGATCCTGGTTATTTTGAAATAATAAACACGGAAGAACACTGTATGTAGTTAGTGTGTTTGAAGTGCGAGCTGGGATTCCTGGCGGCACACATAAAGAGGAGGTCAAACTAAAAACACTTCATTTAAAAGCAAACTAGTCTGATTAGGCACGCCTTCCTCTACCCCCACCCCCACTCCTGTCATCCAGAGACTCTGCCCTCCAGGTTGAGGCCCAGGAGGAAGCTCCAATCTCCTGACAGGCACACTCCTCACAAGCTGACTCTGGATCCTAAGCAGTACTGCCCCCATGTTGCCCCTCATGGTCATGGGAGGTACTGCACCTTTGAGCTGTCTGACTCACAGTAGGTCCCCTCCACCTACTCTCCTTCCAGAAGGCCCAGGCTCAAGCAAGATCTAATTCTTCACCCTCTCCAGCTGATTCTGACCATGAATCTCACACTTTTCCACCCTGTCAGGGTACCCCACTAGGCCCCGTCCCAGGTAGGAGCTACAATCTTGACTTATCTTGGATCATGTGATCTAAGGTCCTTGTCTGAGCGGCATATCCAGCCCAGGCTGAGGCCATAGCCATGAACTCTCTTGGTGTTTGCTTCTGTTCCTTTATTACACCCGCGTGGCCTAAGTCCAGGCATGAGCGACATCAGTTCATTCTCTTGCTGAGTCAGACCTGGGACCCTCACCTGATTCTGCCCCTATGCCCAGCATGGAGCAGCAGCATCTTGACATCTTCACCAGTGCCAAGGGCCCCGACGAGCAGCTCTGTCCTTCAATACTACAACCCTGGGACAATGGCCTTTCCCACCTGGTGTCAGGCTGGTCACATGGCCGAGCCGGCATGAAAGAGACTGGGGGTATAGTTGTCCTAGAGATTGTCATTGCTTACAAGACACTGGAGAAAATTGTTACAAGCCATTGCAGAAAATGTTCACCCAGATCTGATCCCAACCTTTGTCTTTCCTGGGTCTGGGCAGGCTGACAGTAAAACCCTCTAGTTGTGGGGAACCCTCGGCACCATGGAAACTGCACTGTGGCCCCATGGTTGGCAGTGCTGTGCAAACTCAGGGTATGGTGGCTGAGATCTTGGAAGTTAGAGGTCTGTTGATGCCACCCAAGGGCTTTGCCTGATGACTGAAGGGTGCTCGGTGAGACACAGAGGTGGGCCATAGCAGATGAGAAACACGAAAGACACCTGAAGACAATTTGGCCTGGATTTGCAACCTTAACAGAGGGTGCAAGATCGACACACACATCTGTGCTTCATCAGGAGCCATGACGAAGCATCAGTCTTTGAAAATATAGTTCTGGTCAGTGATGGAGTATCATGGGAGGCTCTAGGTTCAATTTCCTCTAGCCAAAAAGAAAAACAAAAGTAAGATAGGAAGAGCAGAAGAAAGAAAAAAATATGAAAGAAGGAATGGAGAAAGACTGTGTCTCAGCAGAGACCCACATTGGAGCACCCGACTGAAATCTCAAGGTCCAAATCAAGAGCAGATGGAGAGAGAGCAAGAGCAAGGAACTCAGGACTGCGAGGGGTGCACCCACACACTGAGACAATGGGGATGTTCTATCAGGAACTCACCAAGGCCAGCTGACCCGGGTCTGAAAAGACCTGGGATAACACCAGACTCGCTGAACATAGCAGACAATGAGGACTACTGAGAACTCAAGAACGATAACAATGGGTTTTTGATTCTACTGCACGTACGGGTTTGTTGGAGCCTAGGCAGTTTGGATGCTCACCTTACTAGACCTGGATGGAGGTGGGTGGTCCTTGGACTTCCCACAGGGCAGGGAACCCTGATTGCTCTTTGG
>NW_026072977.1:0-2046 GCF_014885135.2 Alexandromys fortis
AGATAGTACATAGATAATATAAATAATACAATAGAAATATATAAATATGCATCTTATAATATAAAATAAATATGTAATATATGCATCTTATAATATAAAATACATAATATAAAGTAAGTTGTGTCTTATTTTATATTTTCACTTTATTGATGTAATGGATCTTTTTACAAGCCTGCCATTCACTTGCAGAATTACTTATGAATTATGTCTCTTACACACAATTTTGTGTTCAGTGCTTTTTTTTATTTAGAGTAGATTTTTATATTTTTAACATCAGGGATGTATTTCTGGCAAATATTTTTCTCTAATTTTTTGTGTGTGATGCTTTATGATATAGACGCATCTTAAAATTCTGTGTACAGTCATTTATCAACCATTTCCTCTAGGACCTTTCTCCATTGCTTTGAAATTTAGCATGTTATGCAAATGAGGATTAAATATTCACATACTTCTTTTAAACTTTTTCCTCTTTTCTTCTAATCTATTTGAAATATGCTTAGGTATAGGCGATCCACTTTAAAACAAAAGCACTTAAACTGTCAGGATGGCTCAGCAGGTAAGGGCCCTTGCTACCAGGCTGACCACTGAGTTTGACCCCTGGGACCCACGTGGTGGAGGGGGAAAGAATCAGCTTTTGCAGATTGTCCTCTTATTTCGCCATCTCTCCCCACACACACATACTTGATGCTGCAGCACACGAACTCACACATATGGACACAGGCATGCTAAATGATGTACTTTTTAAAGAGAAGCATATAAAGTAAAATAATTTAAAAAATAAGTTCTATATGTGATTACATAACAAAATTAGGCAATCTACTTACAGATGACAAATTCCTGAAAACACACAAGTTATCTAGAATGACTCAGAAAGATACGGAAAAACTTGAAGAACGAAAAAGGATTTCAGTACTCAGAAACATCCAGCAGAAAGAAACTCAGAAGCAGAGAACTTCAATGTGAATTCTATCAAATACATAAAGAGCAATGAACATAATCCAAAAGCAGAAGAAACTCTTCATTGTGTGAAAGTCAGTTTCTGATGACCTGAGTTCAAACCCCAGGATCCCACAGTGGAAGGAGAGTGTAGCACGAACAATATAAACAGAGATCGAAGATTGGAAATGCAAAGCAGCCAAGCTATCAGAGAGTTCTTACCTCACCAAAGCTCAGACAAAGGGCGATCCTGTCCTAGTGTGCCTGCAGACTGTGATGCTCTCCACCAGACCTCAGACTGCTCTGAACTCCTCCTGCCTTATGCCTCTCTCTAGTGCTGGGACTAAAGGCGCGTCAGCCCAAGTGCTGGGGTCAGAGGTGTGAGCTGTTTCTCTTTTAGATTGAGGCGCGCTCAAGCAGCTCAGGCTGGCCTTGAACTCACAGAGGTCCGTCTGCCTGCCTCTGTGCTGGGATTCAAGAACTTTCCTCTATGGCTAACTAGTGGTTTAGGTGTGTGACTAACTAGTGGCTTAGCTCTGCTCTCTGATCTTCAGGCAAGCTTTACTTGTTAATAATACAAATAAAATATAACTACAGGCGAGAATCAACCCCCTCCGCTTGGACATGCATGCCCCCTTACAATAATAAAGAAATTGAAGACCTTAAATAAATGGAAACACACGCCAGTTGGTTTGGAAGGTTTAATATTGTTTAAATAGCAGCCCTACCTAGAAAAATCTATAAATTCAATGCAATTCCTGCCAAAATTCCAATGACATTTTATTTTCATAAATGAAATCTATAATCCTTAGATTCATGTTGAATTACCTGGTTCTCTGAATGACCACGACAATATTGAGAGTGGACAACAAAGTTGAAGGACCCATACTACCGATTATCAAAATGTCTGATAAAATCAGCATAGGTTTGCTTCAGATAGTTCTTTCTGGCTTTGTTTTGGTTTGTTTTTTGATTTTTTGTTTGTTTGTTTTGTCTTTTGTTTTGATTTTTCGAGACAGGGTTTCTCTGTGGCTTTGGAGCCTGTCCTGGAACTAGCTCTTGTAGACCAGGCTGGCCTCAAACTCACAGAGATCCGCCTGCCTCTGCCTC
>NW_026072978.1:0-2040 GCF_014885135.2 Alexandromys fortis
ATGTGTCTAAATAGCTGTAGTTTTGTTTCTAGATTACTTTTAATATTCAAGTAAATAACATCAGGACTCCCTCTGCCTGAGTTCCATCCTCTGCTTCCACCTAAAGGCTGGGACATCTAGAGCTCTCCAGATAGAGTTAAGTTCACAGAAGTTGGGAGACTAGACGTGTTCAAATTATGGTGGCCAGGAGATGACTCTCTATTTATAGTGACAGATGGGCCTTCCACAGTCATTCTGTGAAGAAATGTAAAGCAATCTCTCCAATATTCATAAGTTACCAGTCTGTCTAAGAACCTCTAAAATCAGAAAATATAGGTTATGTAAAATAGTACACTTCTTTTTGCTTGTTTCTTTCACTTGATTCTTTAATTTTTAGTAGTGGTAGTCTGATAATTATAACAAAAATAACTTTATAATTCAGATAAAGTCCATAGGGGCAACTCCGTCAAAAGGCATTTAGCATGTTACATTTAAAGGCACAAAATTTTAGAGTAGCTGGAACCCATAGAGAGACAGCCAACATTTCACTTGAGTGGCCCTGCTAATGCTAGGCCTAGAGCAAAACATCCAACAATAAATGAGCTTGTCTAAGTGGCTTAATTGAAAGACCACTCACTGATTATGAGAAATATAGTACATTGTAAGAAACATATTTTAAGCATTTTAACCTTTAATATTTGTGCTGCCTTTGTGGGAGCAAAAAAGGGACATTTACTTAGGACTCACAGGACTGCAGTCAAGAGACAGAGAATGAAGTAGTCTTGGGTATGTGCTGCAGAGTTTTACAAAATGAACACTGTATTTAAAAGGTCAAACTGGAAAAAGTAAAATATTCAAGAGATGTTGCGTGGGTTGTTTGTCAAGGATTTTGAACTTCTTTTAGCTGTATTTAAGTTGCATCCTTGGATCAGGAGAAAGTAGATCACGGAGCTCTCTGGCATTTTCATAGAGAGAAGCATGTTTAAGCTCAACAATTTTACAGGGAATAGTTGGTTCCAGAAATTGTGGATTTGATCGGGACCAAGAAGGGAGCTTGCAATTTAGGGCACAAAAATATCCAAGCATTAAATCAAAGGTCATGTATATATGTATCAGACCAAATTTCCATTGTGAAACATCATTCCATTTCTTATTGATAATGAAATCATCAACAAGAAGAAAGAATAATATAAACTTATGCCAAGAATGAAAATACAGATGTAAATGCTAGATAGATATTACATAATAGGAGATTGTTGTATATAACTTAATTTACAAAGGTAGCAAACACAGAGCCTACACATCTGCACCAGGCCCTCTGTGTACATATTATAGTTATTTGTGGGACTCCGGACTGTGATAACAAGTGGGTCTCTTACTCTTGTACCTGCTATTGGGAGTCTTTTCTTTATGTTGGATTGCCACATCTAAATTCTACACGATAGTTTTTGCTTCATCTTATTATAGTTTAGTTTGTTATGTTTGGTAGTTCTCTCTTAAAAACCTGTTCTTTTCTAATGACAGATGGAAAGGGAGTGAATCTAGAGGGGAGAGGAGGCAGAGAGGAACTGGGTAAAATATAGAAAAAAAACTGAAATTAGGATATATTGTACAAGAAAAAAAATTTATTATCGATAAAAGAAAAAAATAAATAAAAAGCTTTAGTAATGTAGGGTGGAATACACCTAAAATCTTAGCATGGGACTGAGGGAGGAAAATCTTGGACTGTGTAGTGTTGTATGAGCTGTGGGCTGCGTTCCTGCCTCCAGCTCCTGGCCGCCCAGCTAGCTTATACCCCGAAATAACAACACACAAACTGTATTCATTTAAACACTGCCTGGCCCATTTCTATTAATGTGTGTAGCACCGAGGTGCACTTACCGGGAAGATTTTAGCCTACGTCCATTCTGGGTCGGAGCTTCATGGCGTCTGCTCCAGAGAGGAGAGCTATCGGGTCTGAGCTCACTTCCTCTTCCTCCCAGCATTCTGTTCTGTTTACTCCACCCACCTATGTTCTAACCTATGAGGGCCAAGCAGTTTCTTTATTTTTTAACCAATGAC
>NW_026072979.1:0-2056 GCF_014885135.2 Alexandromys fortis
ACACGAGAGAGAGAGAGAGAGAGAGAGAGAGAGAGAGAGAGAGAGAGAGAGAGGAAGAGAGAGAGGAAGGAGTGGAAATTAAAACCTTTGTTAATTTTGTTCAGTATTTTCAAGGCTCACTGCCACAACATACTTAAAAATTATTTCATTTATATGAAAAATGATTCTATTGTGTAACCATTTCTCTCTAGGTTGGGTAGAGACTTCTCTTCATAAGCTCATTTTATGAGAGAATTTCATACATGAATTTGTATGTATTTTGATCAACCCCACTTCCCCATTCCACGCTCTACAACTTCTTCTCTGTCTCCCCAACTGTTTTACCCTTCCAACTTCATGTGCTCCATTTTAATTAAAATAATAAAAATAAACCACCGAATCCAGGAAACCCTGCCTGTGTGTGCGTGGGTACAGGACCACCTCTTAGAGCGTGGGCAGCCAGCCCCTCAAAGTATCTGTTTCTGAAGAAAACCAAGGCTTCCTCCCCACAACAGTCATGAATTGCCAACAGCTCCTTGGCTCGGGATGGGACTTTGTGAGCCTCTCCCTGCTGTGGGCTGGGATCCGGGTTGGCTTGATCTTGTACAATTCTTCTGCATCCAGTCCCAGCAGCTCTGAGTTCCTGTGAGCAATAATACACATGACAGCTGTTTCTCTACGGCAGGTTGTTGCTCTGGCTTTTAAAGTTTCGTTGTCTACTTTATATAATGACCCCTAAAGCCTCAGGAGGAAGAAATATGCTATACAGGACCCATTTAAAGCTGAGCACCTACAAAAGGCACGAGTTTCCATGAAACACTCCAGGCTAAATTTGAACTTCAAGTTATCAACATAAAAGTAGAAGATATATAAACATAAGCAAATGCAAAAGAAATTGAAACCAATGGACTTACAGTCTACCTGCACCACAGATTCACCACAATTAGTAAAGAATCCTTCTTATCAAGAACCCCCTTGCCACTCCTGGAATGTAGTACAGGATGAAAATGATTTGGGGGTTGGAGATTAGCTCATACCTGCCAAATACAACTCAGTCATGGAGGCCTGCTAAGGAAATGAAGTGATAGGCTTCAGGCATAATTTCCATTTTATCCCAAATCAGATCTCAAGTACTTAAAAGCGTGCTTTGAGCACTAATGACTTTAAGCCATAGGGTGTGAATTTCTTGGTGCTTTTGGATAGCTTTAAGAAGAGCCTCTTTGTGTGAACCTTCTATGAAAAGACAAAACCTTGGCAGTCATGCTAGAGCAACTTAGAGCTCATGTCACACCAGGTTATTAAGAACACATTAGGATTTAGCCAGGGATCTAATTTTTCTTTTGTCACATACATTCCTACTAGAGTTTAGTTCTCAGTATAGAAGTAAAATTGCCAAACGGTTATGGGGAATGTTGAGGATACTGCTTGACTGATGTTTGGGGGACCAGGGGAGACAGGAGAAAAAACAGTGCTGAGTTTGTTCCCTAGAAGCCCACCCAGGATTCTAAAAGCAGAGCTACCCATCCCTTGCTCTTTCTAGTGCCCTTTCTGCCCTGTCGAGTAATTACTCGGAACATTTCAGTTACCCCTCTGAAGGGTCACTCATCAAGAGCAAATAGGTCAAGTTCATTTTGCACTTCCACCACCCGGCACATGGATGTGGATGGCTATTTGTCAGGCTGTCAAAGTGTCTTGTTTTCACATGTAAAATGTGAGCCTTTCTTCTTCAGCTCTCATTCTTCACATTTGGCAGGAAAAAGTTGGTGAATAATTGCATATGGATAGCAGGCTAAGGTGCACCTTGGGGTATGGGAACTGTATGAGATGCTCCTCTCCCCAAGAAACTGGAATATCCTGAGAGCAGAGTTAGAGAGGACCAGTCCGCCAGGCCGTCTGTCAAAGTCACAAAAGAAATGTTTTCTTCTCCTTTAGTTTTGTATGATTTCCCTCCTTCCTTCCTTCCTTCCTTCCTTCCTTCCTTCCTTCCTTCCTGCCTTCCTGCCTTCCTGCCTTCCTGCCTTCCTGCCTTCCTGCCTTCCTGCCTTCCTGCCTTCCTGCCTTCCTGCCTTCCTGCTTC
>NW_026072980.1:0-2039 GCF_014885135.2 Alexandromys fortis
TTCTGGCCTGCAGGCATACATGTAGACAGAATATTATATACATAATAAATAAATAAATATAAAAAAACTTAAAAAAAACTTGATACATTTGATACATAAAATAAAAAACCACCCAGAACCTGTATCCCAAGGACCACACCGAAACATTGTTGGAGGGATTTTCTCTCAGTGAGTAGACTGTGGAGATCTCTAGTTCTTTATTTTTTTTTTTAAATTCAAGTGTCGTTTATATTCTAATCAGAAAAGATACTAGAGATAATCTAATCTTACTAGTGTTTACTACAAGAAAGATGTTTCAGTTTAGATTGAGTCAAAGAAATGTAAACTCAAGGGGTTTGGATGAAAATGGACTTGGAGTTATTTAATGCACTAAAAGTGGAGTAGCCTCCCGGAAGATGCTTTTGTGGTGTGGGTGTGGGATTGTGAGGCATAGGAAAAGACAAAACCTGACCTCGGCATAAGCAGGACATCATAACCATTGAGAGTGATACGTTCTGAAATCACACTCTTACCAGAATGGTCCACTGCTGTATAGCTAGGCTAATGGTTCCTAGTTAGTCTGTCATACAGAGAACAAGACGACTGCCCATTGGTGACTCGCAGTGTCAAGGGGGATTCCTTTAGGTTTTCTTTGGACTTGTAGCTTAGTAACTAGGCTGGAGTGTTCATGTTTAACGCGTATCTTTATCTGCATTACCACCTGTCTCTGTCTTTCATTGTGATCCATTCATTTTTTTTCTTTGAAACTTTAAAATTGTCTTTTTTTTTTAACAGATAAAAATAGATGTTTAAAAGCAAATGCCAAATCTTGTGGAGAATGCATACAAGCAGGGCCCAATTGTGGGTGGTGCACGAATACGGTAAGACTTCTGATACTGTGCAGTTTATTCTCTGGTTTTTGAGCTTCACTCAGAGCTTTATCTTTGGGAAGTTCCTGATAAGATGCACATTTGAATCAGTGTTTATTGAGTAGTGTGTGTTGGTCAGACAGTGCCACTGACAAAGCACCCACTAGACATGTGTCTTAACTTTCTGTTGCTGTGACAGAACACCATGATCAGGGCAACTTATAAAACAAACAAACAGAATATTTAATTTGGGGTTTCATAGCAGTGTAGATTGACGTTTATGTCCTACCCAATCCCGTAGCTGTTCAGTCCCAAAGAAACACAGAGGCTTATGTTAATTATAACCTGCTTGGTCTATTGCTCAGGCTTATTACTAATGAACTCTTATAACTTAAATTAACCCAAAATTCTTGTCTGTGTTTAGTCACGTGGCTTGGTACCTGTTATCAGTGAGGCCTTTCATCAGGCTTCCTCTGCGTCTGGCTGGGGACTCTTCCCAGGATTCTCCTAGTCCTGTTGCCCCACCTATACTTCCTGCCTGGCTACTGGCCAATCAGCACTTTAATAAGCCAGGTCCTCTGGAAGAGTAGCCAGTGCTCTTAACCACTGAACCATCTCTCCAGCCCCTTCTAACTTATTTTTTTAGTGACAGGATCTCTTACTGAACCTGGAGCTTGCTGTTTCAGCTAGCCTGGCTGAACACTGGGTTCCACAATGGATCCAAGAACCCACTGTTCTGTCCTCCATTACTGGGAGCCAAGGTTACAGATGCTCTCACTGCCACGTGAATGCTAGGGGTCAGAACTGAGGTTCTCCTGCTTGTATGGCAATCACTTTACCCACTAAACCATCTCCTATTCCCCACCTTGGTTTTTGTAGAATCTGGGGCTGGAGAGAGCCCTGGAGACGAGCACTGCCTGCTCTCCCAGAAGACACAGGCTCTATGCTCAGCACCCACATGGTGGCTCACAGTCACTCGGTAACTTCAGTACCAGGGGATGTGACACCCTCTTCTGGTCCTCACATGCAGTGTAGAGATGCACATGCGGGCAAAACAACTTTACAATACAAATAAAATAAAAATAAAACCAAAATCTGCCGGGCGGTGGTGGCGCACGCCTTTAATCCCAGCACTTGGGAGGCAGAGGCAGGCGGATCTCTGGGAGTTCGAGACCAGCCTGGTCTACAAGA
>NW_026072981.1:0-1979 GCF_014885135.2 Alexandromys fortis
GTTTGTGTGTGTGTGTGTGTGTGTGTGTGTGTGAAAGAATTCCAAACTGGATGGCCTCAGGCACTTTTGTTTGGCTCCCCAAGTAAGACTGTACGAGCATGCATGTGTTTTAATTAATGGCCAAAGTACAAACTTCAGTTAGAACTGCCATTCAAAGAGAAAACTATGAAACTTCATATTGAATTTTCTCTTTAGGTATTGAATATATTTTATGTACCTATCTAACACCAAAAAAACCCCCAAAATCCATGACAGAATTTAAATTAGAAAAAAAAATCAGCTCTGTACCTTTAACTCATCAATCATCTGAATTCAGTCCTTCCCTATCCCCTTTTTAGATTTTCTTCATGTTATACTATGTGCATGCATGCACAAACACACACACACACACACTTAAACACACACGTAGAGCAGAGTTTATTCCATCTACTTGGCCTGAAACAGCAGGAATAGTGAGGTGTTGAAGACCGAGGATGAGAAATAGAGAAGATGAGAAATAAAGAAGACAAAGCAATAGCTAGGACCAGGAGGTTTTGTATAAGTTGACATAGGCCAAACAAGTTTATGAAGAACATCATAGATACTATTTGCAGCCAAGGTCAGCTGAAGGTTAAGTCTGACTATGTCTGTAGAGAGCTGCATGGAGTTGCACCTCATGGTGCTGGCTTCCGCCCTCCGCGATCCCGAAAGCGAGTGCTCTCTGTGATAATCAACTCCTAATATGTCTAAGGCCTGACTCATGCTATTATCACGCAATGATTTTCAGCTGCTTGCATATGCGTGGACCTATGGGCAGTGCCCACATGGCAATCCGGGGTTGGTGGCCTGTGCCTTTTTAAAGGCTGGGAGGTGTTTGCCTGGGGAGAGAGAGAAAGAGAAAGGGAAGGAGAAAGATTGCTGTGAACAAGGTCCTGAATAAACTGCTTGCAAGAAGAGCTCCAGTGTTGCGTCTTCCTTGCTGGTTGAGGCGGGCGTGACATATGTCGACAAAGACAACAAGAGATGCCTTAGACAAATGTATGTGTGTGCGTGCGCGCATGCACACACACACACACATATAGAATTCTCAATTCTCATTTTTTTGTTTTCTTTATTGTTTTTATCGAGCTATACATTTTTCTCTGTTCCCATCTCTTCCTCCCCCATCCTTTTCTACTCTCTTCCATGATCCCCATCCTCCCAATTTACTTAAGAGATTGTGTATTTTCCTAGTTCCCATGTAGATTAGATCCATGTATGTCTCTCTTAGGGTCCTCTTTGTTGTCTAGGTTCTCTGGGATTGTGAATTGTAGGCTGTGTTTTCTTTGCTTTATGTATAAAATCCACTTATGAGTGAGCACATATTATATTTGTGTTTCTGGGTCTCAGTGACATCACTCAATATGATGTTTTCTAGATCCATCTATTTGCCTGCAAATTTCAAGATGTCATTATTTTTTTTCTGCTATGTAGTATACTCCATTGAGTAAACAGAGAACTCTCAACAAATGAATCTAAAATGGTTGAAAGACACTTAAGGAAATGTTCAACATCCTTAGCAATCAGAGAAATACAAATCAAAACAGCTCTGAGATTCCATCTTGCATCTGTGAGAATGGCCAAGATCAAAAATACTGATGACAACTTATGCTGTAGAGGTTGAGGGATACAGGAAACACTCCTCCATTGCTGGTGGGAGTGCAAACTGGTACAGTTGCTTTGAATATCAGTATGGCAATGATGGAGGAGGGTCATCTTTCGAAAGCCTTCTTTTTTGTTTAAACAGAAAAAGGGGAAATGATGTGGGAGTGACTTCTTTCTAATCTGTTGCTTTCATTGGTTAATTAATAAAGAAACTGCCTTAGCCCATTTGATAGGCCCACCCTTAGGTGGGTGGAGTAAACAGAACAGAATGCTGGGAGAAAGAAGCTGAGTCAGGGAGTTGTGATGGATTCTCCCACCCGACACGGCCACAGGTTAAGATCTTCCCTGGTAAGATA
>NW_026072982.1:0-2003 GCF_014885135.2 Alexandromys fortis
AAGAAAGAAAGAAAGAAAGAAAGAAAGAAAGAAAGAAAGAAAGAAAGAAGTATTTCATATTTGCAAAGCATGGCCCGCTGTCCTTAGGCTAATTTGTCCTTAGGCTAGGTTCCGTGCTAAACCCTTGCTCCTGGTGAGATACACGGTAGGACTCATACACCAAAGCAAGCCCCCCAAACCCTTTGACTGGTCTGGTACTAGCAGGCCAAAACCAGCGAAAGGAGCTTTGGCCCTCAGCACCCCCAAACCACTTCCTTTAGTGCTAACTTCCTGCTAATAGCTTCTCTCCCTCCCGCTCACCCCAGAAATCGGTGCAGGGAGGGAGGGAGCAGCTGGTTCCTGTCTGGGGCTCTTGCACTCAGCATCCTGGACCCCCAGCCTGGCCAAGGCTGCTGAAATGTCTGCATCCTCGGGGGCAGGGAAAGAATTCTCAGTCAGCACTTTCCCTGTCCCATGCGACAGACCAGGCCAAAGGCTTCTTTGAACAGTGCAATCCCAGGAGCTGGGAGACACAAAGAAACAAAGGGGAGGCGGCTTTTCCAGGAGGGCTGCTGGCTTAGGCGGAAGCTGGGCCTAAGTTTACAGCTTTTGTTGTGGGAGAGGGAAGTTCCCCGGTCCCAGGCTGCCCCTTTTCAGAATCTCAGTGAAAGGCTCCTTTGTCCTTCTTTGCTCCTTGTGCTGAGGGCCAGGTGCAGACTCTGTTCCCAAGGGCATCAGGACGTCGCTGCTTTCTGTGCGGTGCTGAGCCTTGCTGCTTGCCGGTTGTGGCAGCAAACCCCAAACCAGATCAAAGGGAAAGAGGGGCAGGCAGGTGAAGAGCCGGAGGACCAAGCCTGGAGTTTGAGGGAGCTGAGGTTCGAGCCAGACAGGACCTCAGCTGTGAGGATGATGTGGGCTCCCTTGTCTCCGCGCCAGCAGCCCTTTCCCAGGCGAACCCTGAGTACCAAGACAACCAGGGGTTCCGAATCCTCCCATTTTTAACCCTCCAGGTGTGACCATTTCGTAGTCTGTATAACAAAACACACAGTGTCCTTCTAGGTAATGGAACGAGGGCTCAGGCTGGATTAGAACCATCTCTGGCTTCGAATCCTTGAGTCCAGGATGGAACCATGCCTACTAGGCTGCTTCTGAGGCAAGCTATGAGCATTAGGCATCTTTTGTATATGGACTGGCTTCTGTTACACATGTGTAATGAAATACTGGAAGCCTTTTCTGGGCACAGAAATGTAACTTCGGTTCAGGCCTAAGATTTGTCTTCGGGCACCTTTGCCTGTGTGCTCCACTCGGCTCTCAGAACAAACATCTCCGCGGAGAGCTCCACCTTCTCCGGCAAGCTTCTTTTTCGTGCCTACCTCTCTTGGTGAACAGCAATGTCCTCCGTACAACTCAGGCACTATTGAGTCAGTCAGATTCCCTAGTAGGTAGTGTAATGATTTCAGCCAGATGAGGCTGACAATTCCAGGTTCTAGGGGTCATGAAGGTGCAGATAAGCCCTCAGGCAGAAGTACCTAATGGCCCCCCATGACCCACATGCCGTGGATTACATCATCCACGTATGACTCAGCTAAACCCTTGTGCAGGCATGATCCCTGTCATCTGTGTATGACAGAGCCATGTCAAACCCCGTGCGCATGTGCTAGGCCACTTTTAAAAGCTGAGCACGCCATCTTCCCCCCCCCTCCTTCCCTCCCTCCCTCCCTCCACACTGACTTCCCCAGGCCTGTGCACGCCCCCTCTAATAAACTCCTAAATGTGTTGTGTTTGCTGCATGTTCTGTGTTTCCTTCTCACACGCTCCAGGTCATTTCAGGTAGACAGATAGGGAGCGAACCATGACTGGGTAATCAAGATGGTGGACTTCCAAGATGGCCAACTTCTTCCTCCACTCCTACCCTGAGACAAAAGCCTGGCATCTTTGTTTTTGGGTTTTGTTTTGTTTTCTTTTTCTTTTCTTTTTTTTTTTTTTTGTTTGTTTTTTGTTTTTTTTTTTTCGAGACAGGGTTT
>NW_026072983.1:0-2004 GCF_014885135.2 Alexandromys fortis
AAAAAAAAAAAACCTCTTAAATATAAAGAAAAGCAACACAGTTTTAAATAGGTGTACTAGTTGAAGATTTTCTTCTGTTTAGACACATTATTCCTGTTTACTTAATTACAATTTAAAAATCTTTGTGTTAAGTATATTTTCCCTCAAGATCAAACTTCCCTCATTACTATCTAAGTTAGTAATTTTGGTGGAATAGATAAATTGTTCCATACACTGAAATGTAACCAAGTTCCAAAAAAAAGACATGAATGAGATATCAATGATAGTTCTCACTAGAGATAAGAGTTAACTGGGCTGTTGTGGTGCACACCTTTAATCCCAGCACTTAGGAGGCAGAAGCAGGTGGATCTCTGAGTGCTAAAGTCCAGCCTGGTCTACAGAGTGACTTCCAGGACAGCCAGAACTACACAGAAACCCTGTCTCAAAAACAAAAACAAAAAACAAGCAAGCAAACAGAAAGGAGTTAGCAAAACACTTTCAGAGAAAAGTTGAATATATATGATAGTATAAAGAACCAACCTGTCTCCATCTTAGGCTTAAAAGCCATCTTAAAGTAAGTGCAAACTAGGTTCATTCCTGTTTATGGTTAAATCTGTGTTTCTCAGGGATTGGGCTATGCCTCACCTCTAACCTAATTCCAACAACTCTGAACCGCCTGTTCCAGGAATGATGTGGGATGTCCTTCTGTATGTATGTTGCTTTTACTGGTTAATGAATAAAGCTGCTTTGGCCTATGGCAGGGCAGAATATTGCTAGGCTGCAAGCGATATAGAGAGAGTAGGCAGAGACAAGGAGGCCACAGCCTCGTGATAATACACAGATGAATAGAAATAGGTTAATTTAAGATGTAAGGGAGAGCTAGGAACATGCCTAAGCTATTGATCAAACAGTGCTGTAATTAAGGTAGGGTCTGTGTGATTATTCGGATCAGCCAGAACAAATGAGCAGTCTCTGTTTACACAGGAACAGCAATCAAGTCTTTGTTTAAAGAGCTGTTTATTACCATCTTGCAAACCCATCTTGGTTTCAAAAGGTTTTATGACCACTTAAGACTACCTTGCTTTGACTTGACTACCTGCTATTATGCCCACTTTGCAATCATGTCTTTGTTTCAAGGGGGACTAACTATTTATGCTTATTTTCTTCTCCTCTAAGCCCCCCTCCATTTTACCCACAACATCCCGCACTGGGAAACCCCTACCCTTAAGCTCTAAAAGCCTTGTCTTTCTCACATCCAAAGCTGACTCTTGAACTGGGTCTTAGTGGGAGGTAGCCCGTGGACCAGAATTTTTAAAAAGTCTGTTTTAATTAATTCAGCCATAATATTTGGGTTGGTGGTCTTTCTTCTCCCATCTTTGAGATTAACAAATATAACTGAACAATCTTGTTGAATGTTTCGTTTTAGTCAAGACTTGAGTAAGGTAAGAGTAGAGTAAGAACCTGGATCCTGGAAGCCCTAACGTCTGTGCTCACCTTTCTCAATAAACCAACCAAAGAAATAATACTGCAGTACAGAGAAGGGGGATTTAGTAAATGTGGCCCGTGTTGGACAGTGGTGGCACAGACCTTTAATCCAGCACTTGGGAGGCAGAGGCAGACGGATCTCTGTGAGTTCGAGGCCAGCCTGATCTACAGAGACTGTTTCAGGACAGGCTCCAAAGCTACAGAGAAACCCTGTCTCGAAAAATCAAAACCAAAAAATAAAAAACATAAAAAAATATGGCCATGTTGGACAGTTGAACAAAGTAGTCCGGCGACATGGAATGTCCCTAATTCCATTGCCCGAGGCCAGATGAATGCTTTAGGGTTAAGTAACAAGAGTGCTAAGCAGACAAGCTCCTCTGGCTGGTATTCCAGTCTCCTGGGTCCCATTATTTCAGTGGTCTGATAGCTGAAGAATGATTCCACTCTGTATAGATAGTAGTTCTCAATCCGTAGGGCATGCCCTCTTCATGGGTTCAAGATCCCTTCACAGGGTTCACCTAGGACCACTGGAAAACACTG
>NW_026072984.1:0-1992 GCF_014885135.2 Alexandromys fortis
CTCGAACTCACAGAGATCCGCCTGCCTCTGCCTCCCAAGTACTGGGTGGGATTAAAGGCGTGCGCCACCACCACCCGGCTGTCCTTTTTTTTTTTTATAAAATTGTCTTGCATGGATATCAGGTGAATAAATAGTCTAACAGAAGCTGAGTGATCTACTTGGTTGATGTAATTTTTAAGAAGTAAAAGGTAATTCTGAGATATTAACCAAGATCTATTTGCCACCAAAGTCCATTGTCTTAACAAGATGCAAATCTCTCCGTTCTCTTTCCCCCTCTCTCCCGTTCTCCTTCCTTTTCTTCGTCCTTTCTTCCTTCCCTATAGAAGCAGGGTGCCGCGATGTTAATGCATCACCTCTGGAAAACCTGCTTGACTAAGGCTTGGTCCATACAGGTACCTGCCAGGGAAGACTGCAAACAGGAAATTGAATCAAATGAAGAAAGAGATTACTTATTATGCCTATCAAAGTCTGACTATTGCCAGCTATGCAACCAAAGGAAGGTGACTTAATTGCTCTGTGGGCCAGGTTCCTCATCTGTCTCAATGAAGTGATAGACGTGTTGGCTAAGCCTTGAGCATAGGCAGACAGATGTAATTACCCTCTGCATGACTTTGAGTCTGGGTGGGAGATAAAATGCAGGCAAGAAAAGGATATCATAGTATCTAGGAAACAGTGATTCCAGGAGCACCCAGCCACCCCTTGGAATGGGAGAACCAAGGGAAAATGTTTAAGTTATCAAAACTCAGCGCACGCCTTTGATCCTAGCACTTGGGAGGCAGAGGCAAGAGGACCTCATGAGTTCAAGGCCAGCCTGGTCTACAGAGCTAGTTCCAGAACAGCCAGGACTGTTACACAGAGAAACCCTGTCTTGAAAATACAAAAACAACAAAACAAAACAAAAAAGTCAAGAAAAGCCCTGAACCTTAGTTGAGGGGCCCTGCATAGTGAAGGAGGGTTGTCGCTCAGGCAACCATTACTATAGCTTTAAATGAAGCAGGATGGGGTGGGTGGGGTTGGTCTGCAGGAATGGGATAGCAGCCACCTGTCCTCAGACAGCCCACAGGAAGCAACTGCTGTGGTCAGGGTGAAGAAAACCCAAAGGAAAGAGACAGTCCCCTCCTACCCGCTTGCTAAAGGGAGCCCACTTTGACAAAACAGAAGTGTGGCTTGCAGAATCCCTTCCTCAGCAGAGTGGTTAAGGGTAGTTGCTTTGGATGCTCAAGGGTCCATTTGCACTTCTCCTCACATTGTGTTGCTGCTGTTGTTTTGGTTTGGTTTTTTGAGACAGGGTTTCTCTGTAGCTTTGGAGCCTGTCCTGGAACTAGCTCTTGTAGACCAGGCTGGCCTCGAATTCACAGAGATCTGCCTGTCTCTGCCTCCCTCCTGAGTGCTGGGATTAAAGGCGTGCACCACCACTGCCTGGCCTCTTCACATATTTAAATTCTAAAAGTCAATAAAAACAATGCCGCCCAGTTTCTTGAGTTCTTTGTATATTTTGGAGATCAGCCCTCTGTCCAATGGGGGGGGGGGTAGTGAAGATCTTTTCCCATTCTGTAGGCTGCCTTTTTGTGTTATTGACCGTGTCCTTTGCTTTACAGAAGTTTCTCAGTTTCAGGAGGTCCCATTTATTAATTGTTGCTCTCAGTGTCTATGCTACTGGGGTTATATTTAGGAAGTGGTCTCCTGTGCCAATGTGTTCAAGTGTACTTCCCACTTTCTCTTTTATGAGGTTCGGTGTGGTTGGTTTTATGTTGATGTCTTTGATCCATTTGGACTTGAGTTTTGTGCATGGAGATAGATATGGATCTATTTTCATTCTTCTACATGTTGATATCCAGTTATGTCAGCGTTCTTTTTCCATTTTATATTGTTTGCTTCTTTGTCAAAAACCAGGTGTTCGGGCTGGAGAGATGGCTCAGTGGTTAAGAGCATTGCCTGCTCTTCCAAAGGTCCTGAGTTCAATTCCCAGCAACCACATGGTGGCTCACAACC
>NW_026072985.1:0-1978 GCF_014885135.2 Alexandromys fortis
GAGGGCTCCTCAGCTGCCTGCCAGATGTGGAGAGAGCCACGCTGACGCTTCTCCTGGACCACCTGCGCCTCGTTTCTTCCTTCCACACCCACAACCGCATGACCCCGCAGAACTTGGCAGTGTGCTTCGGACCAGTGTTGTTGCCAGCAAGACAGACACCGGCTCGGCCGCGGCTCCGTAGCTCAGGCCCAGGCGTCACCAGCGCTGTGGACTTCAAGCGCCATATCGAAGTCCTGCATTACCTGCTACAGTCTTGGCCAGGTAAACATCGACCATTCCTATCAGCCTCCCTGATATATTTCCCTACTAGCTAATCATGGGCTGGAATATAAGGAAGGCCACGCCCCTTGGGGGTAAACTTGTAAACTTGCCTCTCTGAAGGCCAATCAAGCACCTAGATGCTACTTCCCTGCATCACATCTCATAACCCTCCCTGTGAACCCCCGCAGATACCCGCCGACCATCAGAGGCCTCGGACGTAGCACCTTATTTGCGACCCAAACGACAGCCACCTCTGCACTTGCCACTGGTGGGCCCCGAAGTGGTGACTCGGCCCAGAGGTCGCGGAGGCCCTGAAAGCCCCCCAAGCAACCGCTATGCAGGCGACTGGAGTGTGTGTGGAAGAGACTTACTGCCGCATGGACGGGACTTCCTGTCGGGGCCTGACTATGACCACGTGACAGACAGTGAGGAAGATGACGATGAGACCGGAGAGCAGAGGGGCACTACTGACTTCGAAGATGAGTTTGATGCACCATTCAACCCACACCTGAATCTCAAAGACTTTGATGCACTCATCCTGGATCTGGAGAGAGAACTCTCCAAGCAGATCAATGTGTGTCTATGAGTCCTTGAAGCAGGTGCTGGACTCTGGCTAATAAGGAATTGCTTCCTGGTTGCTAAGGACCAGGTTCTGGTTACTGGTGACTGGATTCCAAGTTACTAAGGCAGTGCCCTGATGACCTAAAAGGAACTGACCAGAGTTGCTCAGGCTGAGCTCCTGTGCTAAGGAGTTGCCAAGGGACCAGCCTCCTATGCTAAGAATCATTCCCAGCTTCTAGTGCCATTGTTTGGGCCCTAGTTGCAAAGACCAGGCTCTTGGCATTTTAAGCACTGATGCCATAGCCTCTCTCCTGAGCACCAGGGCTTCTCTTGCTGCCAGAGACAGTTCTGCTTGCTAGGCTGGCCTCTCTTGCCTCCCCCTTTGTAGGGGAACACCAATTACTGTGAGCATCACCCTGGGGTGTTGAGACATCCCTAGTCAACCCTCTTGCTGCTGCCAACCAAACCAGTATTAGCATCAAGCACTACACTCTGTCTCTCTAAGGACAGTCATGAGGTTCATCTTAAGGGACATGGCCCCAGACTTGGCCGCCATCTGTGAAAGGGCAGCTTAGGCCTATGGCAAAACAGCTGATTTCCCCCAACCCTCTCTTCTAGGGAAGACCTCCAAAATGAGCCTCCAACCAGAAAGTAGAGACAGAGTCCGACCCTTCCTTTCCCCAGCAGCCCTTTCCCACCCCTGAAAAACTGAGCACTTAACCCCTCCCCTTTGGAGGGACCCCACCTGAGGTATCGGGTTGGGGGCACTTTTGGTACGGAAAATATTTATTGCCTCCATGCATGTGTGTGTCTGTGTGAGGACTTGTGTGCACTGGCCTCTCTCGAGTGGGCATGTGGAACTCTTTCAGGGACCATAGAGTGGGATAGTATTTGCCATCCCGGGTACCCCAAAATTCCCAGAGATCAAGTGGAAGAATGAGGTCCCCTTCCAGTCTCCCATTTCTTTTCCACTACTTCGACCATTGTGGACAATAAATAAACCAGTATACACATGTTCCGTGACTGAGTCCTTGGGCTCATGTGGCTAGGAGGTTTATTCAGTCTGTAAGCGGGAGAAAGGTGTATGGCTGAGCCTGTGGAAAGAGCTGCTCTCCAGGGTCACCAAGGTGTCTCTTTGAGCTTTGATCCCTCCATT
>NW_026072986.1:0-2039 GCF_014885135.2 Alexandromys fortis
GTTCAATTCCCAGCAACCACATGGTGGCTCACAACCATCTGTAATGGGGTCTGGTGCCCTCTTCTGGCCTGCAGGCATATACACTGACAGAATATTGTATACATAATAAATAAATAAATATTAAAAAAAAGAAGAAAATCCCATCAATAAGAGTGGTAGAGGGTACATTCCTCAGCTCAATAAAGACATCCCAAGAGCACGAACAGCTAATATCACACAGTGGCGAGAAACTAGGCGGGTGCCCCTCCCATCATTCCTCCTCAGTATCACACCGGAGATCCTAGCCAGTGCAATATGGAAACAAAAGGAAAAAAAAGATTATCTATGTAGAAAACCAAAAGAATGGGTGTGTGCGCACATGTGCACACACCCCTACCTACCTCTCCTGAAACTAAGAAGCAACATATGAAGTTTCCAGAATTCAAAGCCAATCGCTTTCCTACAGGCCAACAACAAACAGCTAGAATTTGACATTTAAAATACAGTAACATTGACCCTAGTACCTACAGACTGAAACACTTAGGTATAAACCTAACAAAATAGGTGCAAGATGTATGAAAAGAAAAAAAACCCCAAAACTTTGGCGGAAAAAAAAAAAATCAAAGCTCTGAGGAAACAGTTATCCCACGAGCTCGGACACAAAGGCTGAGCTTGTCCTGCCGCCTTGTCCGTGGACTCACACAACCCCAGCTGAAGTCGCAGCAGGTTGTTTGGCAGTGGAACGGTTCTGTTATGAAGTGTGTACTGAAAAGTCTCCACGTTGCTGAAGACCAAACCACAGGAAGCGACAGGGCCTGACAGGACACTTGCTGTGGTGTCCGGCTGAAAGGATGGAGTGGTGGACGGTCAGTGGGCAGATAGCCGTGGGAAAGCACCGGGCGTCCATGGCAGACCCTCGGAAATACAGCCGGCTGGCCTCAACCACAGAGTGGACGCAGTACAGGGAAGCAAAGAAAGTTCTTCCAACAGGTGGTGTTTGTGGATATCCATGTTTTATTAGTTCCCTTTTTATTTGTTTCTGGATATACCACCATAACCAAAAGCTTCTTGTGAGTTTATTTGGGCTCACCAGAGGGGGAGGCATGACAGCAGGCAGCCAGAACAGGAGACTAGCTGGTCACTTTGCATCCACACTCATGGGGCAGAGAGAACAGGAAGCAGGTGAGACTACAAACCCTCAAAACTCACCCCCAGTGATGTACTCCCCCAGCAAGGTTGCATCTCCTAAAGGTTCTGTAACCTCCCCCAAACACCACCACCAACTAGGGACCAAGAGTTCAAATACCCGAGACTGTGGGGAATGTTTCCCATTCAAACCACCACATACAGGGCTGGAGAGATGGCTCAGCAGTTAAGGGCACTGACTGCTCTTCTAGGGGACCCAGGTTTAATTCCCAGTACAAACATGGCAGCTCACAACTGTCTATAATTCCAGTTCCAGGGGATCTGACACCCTCACACAGATACATATGCAGGCAAAACACCAATACATATGAAGTAAAAACAAAAACGACAAAACCCATCACACAATTCAAAAACAAAAAGCCAGAATATAAGCACATCTTTCACCTTCACGTTAGCTCAGACTGGAGCACAAACTTAAATTCACAAAGCACAGCTTGGAAAGCCCCAGTTGATCACAGAAGAAAGCTAGATTTTATTTTATTTTGAGACAGTCTCGTGTAGTCCAGGCTGGCTTCCAATTCTCTGTGCAGCCAAGGATGACCTGGAGTTCCTAATTCTCCTGATTGCCTCCCGGTGCTGGGATTCCGGGCATGTGCACCTGGTGTATGATGCTACCAGTGTGATGGCAAGTGGGTTTGAGTGATGGCTCCACAGTCAGGAAAGGATGGAAATAGAAGAATCAACAAGAAAAGGTAGTGTAGGGGGCAGAAGTCCTCGGAAGCCCCGAGAGCGTATGTTGACAAGGGCATGGCTATGTCAAGGGGGCCGAAGCCTCACCCAGGTGAGGACCAAGAAGGTTGGCAAAGCTCTCCTCGGGGTCCACACGAGTGTTGATTTTTTTTTTTTTTTTTTTT
>NW_026072987.1:0-2037 GCF_014885135.2 Alexandromys fortis
TTATAAAATAGTAGGGGAATGAAACCAGATACATATCTATCTACATGCACAAAACTAAAGTACAACTGAATCTCCAAAATATAGAGATCAAGAAATTAGACATGAAAATATCAAAATAAAAAATTACATATAAACCAAATGACAATGGAATAAGAAACTAAACAGATGTCTCAACAGAAGAATATCAAATGGCTGAAAGCCATACTGGGAAGGAAACTAGGCCCTCTGAATGTCATTAACAGTGTTATATTTTGGGCAGACTGATAAGCCACTGGCAGTGGCACCAGGATTTATCTCTACTGCTTGTACTGGCTTTCTTTTTATTGGGACCAATGGGCAACCCTGAGGATTTCTCTTTTTTCCAAAGATTTATTATGTATACAACATTCTGCCTGCATGTATGCCTGCATGCCAGAAGAGGGCGCCAGATTTCCATTACAGATGATTGTGAGCCACCAAGTGGTTGTTGGGAATTGAAATAAGGGCCTCAGGAAGAGCACCTGGTGCTTATCTCTCCAGCCCCTTGTACTGGCTTTTTGTGAAGACATGCTCCTTTAAAGGACACCTTGTTCAACAGAGATATAAAAGGGAGTTGCATGGACTCTACCAAAATCAATGCGCCTTACCTTCTCTGAGGACTGGATGGATACGGTAGGGAGCCTGTTTGTTTGTTCCCAGATGCTCAGACCTAAATATTAAAAGAGAAACCATATTATTTGGAATACTCATTGAACAATATCTTAAGCGTATTTCTGGCTAACCCACATCATAAATTAAACACATCTCCATTAATCTGTATATTGTCTTCCCTTGTAAAGTTCCAGCATCTGTCTCCACACAAGCTACACTGCTTTTCTCTGACTCTGCATTCTTAGATCAACATTGACTTTCAATTTCACAACTTTCTCGAACACTACAAAGTCACCAGCTGAAACAGATTTGATATTAAAGAACAGTATTCACAGCAAAGAAAGATGGGACTCTCATATGACCTTTATCTGCAGAGAAAGATGCCAACAGTATGCTCTCATTCTCCTGGGGTTACAACCATATATTTCTTTACCTCTACTTTTCCATTTCTGGAACATACATTTTTATATTCTTATTATGAGTTATGATTGCCAACAACTCTGCTTCAAAGTGAGGTAATAAAAACTCCATAATAAAAAATGCAAGGGGACTGGGGAAAACTGTTGAAGTAGTTTCTTTGTCACACTGAGCATGCACCCAAGCAAACATGCCCTTTTGTCTGTGATGTCCCTGGCCAGCAAGTGGCCTGATCCTATAAGTACCATCCCTCAGGAGGGGTGAGTGCCCTGCCCTGGGAACACAGGACAAAAACACCAAATTACCCAAAACTCACCTACTATTCAGAGGGGCTTCTCTCTGGCTACTGAATTTCTCTACTTATCCCATCCCTGCTTGCCACCAAGGAATCCTATCCATCTGCAGTGTGTTGGGGTACACCACCACAGTCTACTCCAGGGTGGAATGGATGTAACAGACTACAGAGCTAAGAAAACTAAGAGAAGGCAGACCAAGAAAAAAACAACAAGCAGACAGGTAGCCACAGCAAAGTTCATACAAAGCAGCCAAGACTCTCCTAACTGTATTTGTACAGATGCATATACATTAATAAGAATACCTCAGACAAAGATTGTTTCCTTGCTTTTCTCTTGTCTAGTCAGTCTCTCATTCATGATAAAATAGCTCCCTTTTGTACCCCAACACACTTTCTCAGTAGAGGAGCCTTCACACATCAATTATTGATCCACACAATTTCCTCCAGATACAGCAGTCTATGGCTTTTATGAAAAAAGCCACTATGAAAACAGTTGAGCAAAGGACCTTATGGTAGGAACTTTTGGATATATGTCCAAGAGTGGTATAGCTGCGTCTTGTGATATTGATTCACAAATTCCTGAGGACTGCATGTTGATTTCCATATTGGCTGTACAAGTTTGCACTTATACATGTCCTTGCCACATGTCCTTGTAAGCATTAGCTGTCACTTGTATTATGGATCTTAACAATTCT
>NW_026072988.1:0-1987 GCF_014885135.2 Alexandromys fortis
CCCCCCCCCCCCCCCCGGGGTCTGCTTTGTCATGTAGCATGGCCGCTGCTGGGTGTTACCTCTGCCTTCCCTACCGCTCTGTTCCCTGACCTGTTAACATCCGTCTCTTCACCCAGTACTCTAAACTCTCAAGACAGGGGCTGAGCCTCCCCCACTCTGCTCGTATACATTGGCTAGCATGAAAGTAACATTTGCTCAGGAAGAAACCTAGCCTCGGGCCTCCGGGAGGTCTCAGGATCAGGTCTGGGTCTCCTACAAAGGAAAAGGTGAAACCGCAGAGAGAGACCCTACTCATCACAGGAGCTCCCGGACATCGTCTCCTTGTAAACCCCCGAGTCCCAGCATAGTTCTTCACCCTTCCACCCCGCAGACAGGAGATCTGAAGTCTCCTGCTTCCCTCAAAGGCATGAGTTTTCCCGGAGCAGCATGGAGTCGGAAGCTCAGATTCTGCCAGTATCTGGGGTAGGTCTTCTGCGCGTCTGCAGCCCTTTGAGGTGATGACCTGCATGAAGGGGGCATGCAAGCGACAGAGACAAGCTGACTTTTGCAGAAGGGACTCCAGAGATAACTCACTAAAGCGTTCACCCACAGTATTTATTGGCAGTTGTGATGGTACACATGCTTTTTGTTTGTTTTAAGGAACTCAAGACCGGGCAGAAAAAAGAACCTCAAAACAATTTCAGCCAATACTCCGGAAATGCTTCCTGATGATTCTCTCATCTCTCTGTCGTCTCTTTTTATTTTATTTTTATTTGGTGAAATATTTAATTTTTTACTTTTGTTTTAGAAAGATATTTATGTGCATGGGTGTTTTGTCCACATGTATGCCTGCAAACCACATGCGTGGCTGGTGCCAGAAGAAGCATTAGTTCCTCTGGGACTGGATACAGACAGTTGTGACCTGCCATGTCAGGGCTGGGGAATCAAACCCAGGTCCTCTGGAAGATCAGCAAGCTCTCTTAAGCACTGAGCCATCTCTCCAGCCACCTGGACACATGCTTACCTTCAGAAAGAAAATGGAGGTTTACGCCAGATTATGTGATATTCTCTCTTGTTCTAAAAATGCATACTTTGAAAACCATGCCATAAATATTTTGATTCATAAATATAGGAGTCTTTTGACCTGCTGTGTTCTTTGTGGCTTGGCATAATTCACAGTTATTAAAATTTCTTATTGAAAATTTAATATCTGGGTATTACAGTAATAAAGCTGCTCACTAAATGTGTGATGGGTGATATTGTTACGTTAACTACCTCCTGCGTGTTACTGTTAGACATAATTTTTGACACCCATAAAGGTGATTGAATGTTATAATAAAGTTTGAAGCAGTTATACCATTTTTCAGTTTATTTCAGGTAACAAAATGTTTGTTCTAAGCATGTGGGAACTGTAGTATTTGAATACATGGTTCTGTATATGGGCTTCAAGTGTGTGGTAACCATGGTATTTAGATATCTGGCCCTGTATATGGGCTTCAAGCATGTGGTAACCGTAGTATTTGAATACATGGTTCTGTATATGGGCTACAAGCGTGTGGTAACTGTAGTATTTGGATTCTGGCCCTGTATATGAGCTTCAGGCGTGTGGTAACCGTAGTATTTGGATTCTGGCCCTGTATATGAGCTTCAGGCTGTTGTGTTTCATTAGAAACGTCAATGGACTAGAAACTTTCAACCTGACTCTTCAGTTGAGCTTCACAGAACACTAAAAACTGTCTGAATTTAAGCAAGTCCGTGCTCTACATCTTGTTTTTTTTCTGCAGTATTCATTCGCCCAATAAGAATTCCCCGAGCAGTGGTGGCGCACGCCTTTAATCCCAGCACTCGGGAGGCAGAGGCAGGCGGATCTCTGGGAGTTCGAGACCAGCCTGGTCTACAAGAGCTAGTTCCAGGACAGGCTCCAAAACCACAGAGAAACCCTGTCTCAAAAAAAACAAACAAAAAAAGAATTCCCCGAGACCTTCTCGCCTCAACACCATGAATGGAC
>NW_026072989.1:0-2035 GCF_014885135.2 Alexandromys fortis
GTTTCTCCTCCTTTAATTCCTCCCAGATCCTTCTCACCTTTCCACCCATCCAAGTCCTTTCTATCTGTCTCATTAGAAAACAAACAGGCAACTAAACAAAAACAAATATAAAAAAGAGAATAGGAAAATAGCAAATAAACAAACAGGAGAAAAAGGAACCAAAGACAGAGCAGAAGAAACACACACAGTATTAAAGACACATACGTTTGTGCACACAGGAATCCCTTTGAAAACGCAGAATCCAGAACCATGTTATATAAACAAATACCTGTAAGGTTAAAATAAAATTCTCAAACAATGTTTTACAGTACAAAAACCTCCAAAAGTACCATTGAGTTCTTGTTGTGTTGGCTATCTACTGTGGGGCCTGGGGCCAGCCCTTAAGTGTGGTTTGTATACCTAGTGAGATTTCTTTGGAGAAATCTACATTTTTCTCTGCAAGCAGTTTTTGTTACAGATATCTTCTGGATTTCGGATGGGGGCTTGTGTCCACTTCTCCCAGCAGTGGAAATCCATCCGGCTTAGACCTGCGAAGGCCATGTTCATGACTTTGATTCATTTTGTTAATTTTTCTATTTAGGGCAAGGTCTTAATATAAATCTCATTTTTAAAGGGATGATGCTTTCTTTACAGACCTCCTAGTGCAGCGCTGCCAAAAGTTCTGCAGCCAGGCATTTCGGCCAACTTCCTCGCCAGCTCTCCGTTTCTATTGATGGTTCTCTACCGCATCAACCTGCTCATCAGTCTTAATTTAGAACGACTCTTAGCATCATGATGTGGAGAATCCTCAGCATGCTTATTTTTCAATAGTATGTATTCATTTTCTATGAAGTTTTAGATTCAATTTGCCAGTTTTCACAGAAAATGAAGACTTGATTAAAAGGTTATGAATTTATATATCACTTTGGGTAGAATGACTGCCTAAATACCAACAAGGCTCCTGACCCAGGAACATGACACGGCAAGCTATTTTCATTATTTCTAACTTACTTAAGCAGTGGTTTATGCATTTTAGGGTACAGATGCAACACATCATTTGTTACATATACCCCTATGTATATATCATATATGAAATTACCAATGTTATTTTTAAATCTGTTTCTATTATGTAACTTTTGTATCTTAGTTGTTTATCTTGTGAAGTTGCTTGAGTCACTTTTTTTCTAAGGCATTTTATAGTTTTATTAATTCTTTGGGAATTTTATACACTATAGTTTGATCACAATTCCTTCCCTCTCCCGTCTCCTCTTAGATCTATGCATTATTTTTTACCTACCTAAATTTTTCTCTTCATTCTTTCTTAAGCTCTTCAAGTCCCATTAGTGGCATCTGTAGACTACTAGGTGTATGGACAACTAGTGGAACATGATAGACTAACAAGGTGCCACATCTTTTATAAAGGCTATGTATACATATTCCAGCAGCCATCAACACTTAAAAAAAAAAAAACCTTCAGTTAAGGGAGCCATACACATCACCCTTCTCCAGGGATTTTGTCTGACTTGAGCCCACACAGATCTTGTGCAGGCTGCCACAACCCCTGTGAGTTCATGTGTGCCTTAGCCAGGGTTCTATTGTTGTAAAGAGATGCTATGACCCTGGAAATTTTTACGAAAGAAAGCATTTACCTGGGTCTTGCTTATAGTTTTTAGAGGGTTAGATCCAGTATAATCATGGTGGGAAGCATAGCAGTAAATAGGCAGACATGGAGTTGGAGAAGCAGATGAGACAACTGGTCTGGTCAGGTAGGCACAGTCATGTAATTGTGCATAAATGTTATGGAAATAAAGCACCATTTTCTAACTGGGCTTAAGGCTTGCTCCACAAGGTGGAACCCATACCCAGCTCAGCTATGGGGACCAAGAAGCTGTTGCTACACAATGTCCTGGGGGAGAACACGCGACTATTACTCTGCTAGTGGGATGTAGTATTAACCTGGCTTCTAATGACTTCTCTTTATATTCAGATTAGTACATTTCTCAAATCTCATCAAAGGCACTTCTTTTTTTTTTCTTTCTTTTTTTTTGGGGGGGGG
>NW_026072990.1:0-2042 GCF_014885135.2 Alexandromys fortis
CTAGCCAATAAGAAGCTGGAACTAGCCGGGCCAGGCAGTGTTTGAAAGAATACAGTTTCCGTGTAATTATTTCGGGGCATAAGCTAGCCATGCGGGCGGCCGGGTGCTGGGGACGCAGCCCTGCCGCTCCTATTTCAACATTTCAGAACAGCCAAGGCTACACAGAAAAGCCCTGTCTCTTAAAAAAAAAAATGGGGGAGAGGACATAAATTTCAAATGTGTAGCTCAGTGTTTAGTATGTACAACAAGGGCCTGGTTCCATCTCCAACACTGAAAATAAAAATCTACATACGTCTTAAAGATGAGGGAGAAAGCTGGCTACGCTGTAGGCCTATAGTAACTGTGAATTCTGTCTTAGGGGAAAAAAAAAAAGATGTTCTCGTGGAGGCTCGTACCTGTAATTCCCAACATTATGTTCTGACTTTGTATTCTTGCAGAAAGGCTAATGTCATAGGCCTTGTGTCATTTTGTTCATGGGGGTGTTTTTAGAATAAATGCCAACGAAATAAGCCAAGCCCTACACCGTGTGTATCACCAGGGACTGAGGTGGAGGGTCTCCCAGCTCACTCGTTCTTTAGCTCACTGGGGAATCCCACATGCCCCTTTGGAGGAGAGGTGGCAGGCGTTACATCCCTGTTTTCCAAAAGAGAGGCACAACACAGCAGCTCACGCAGGGCCAAAGCTAGCAGTGGCCCATCTGGAACTTGGTCTCAGACAAATCTCTTTCCAGAGCTCACAGTGCGGCCCCGATGTCTGTCTGTCTGGTCTGCCCGGAGAGCAGGATATGGGTGCTTAAGCGTCACCCCAGTGTGTCTCTGGCAGGCTCAGAGAAACACAAAAACAGTTGCCAGGGGCCCCAGGGAATGCTGGGCCATCCCCGCGCTGCCAGGAAGGAATGGAGCACTCACAGAGATCCACTGTTTCTGGTCACCAATCCACTCCTCAGCCCCTGCCAGGCGGCGCTGTTTGTACTGGGAAAGCTCCTGATAGGCCACAAACTCATTCAGAAACAGTTTGACGCCCAGCAGCTCGGCCACCACTGGACAGTCCTCCCAGGCCACGCCCATCAAGAAGGCCACAGGCCGCAGGATGTAGGAGCAGATGAGCTGTGGATAAAGAGATCTGGGTCAGACAGGGTCTCCATCCGCCGTTCCCTATCCCGAGACCCTCCCCTCCACCACAGCCACACCTGGAAGCTGAGTCCCTGGATATCCACCATGTCCCCCAGCCAGGAAAGGGCGGCGTTGATGAAGGCCAGGACAGCCAGGATGGCGATCAGGTTGGCAGCAATGTTGGCGACGACCTTCACTGAGATGGCAGCCCCAGAACTGGCTGCTTCCACGAGGTTCCGAGCGTCTCTACCGTTGGGATCAATAGGTGTCATTACTAGTATGTCCCCAGAAACAGGAAAGCCCCCCACCCCCGTTATAGGTCCAAAGAGGGACCTTGGACAGAGGGCTTCAGAACCGAGGAGACTTGTTTTCTTTCCGAGACAGGGAGAGAAAAAACTTCAAGAGAGAGAGACAAGAGGAGGAAAGGGAGACCTGCTGGTCAAAGAATGAGGAAAACGCCCAGGTTCTGGGCTGCAGTGCAGGACAGTTGATAATTCAGTGCCTTTGGTCACTTGCAAGCAGGCTGGACCCAACCACACTGTGCTGTAAATTCAATATTCCATTCACAGTTTGAGAATCTGAGATGAGGGAGGGAGGGAGGGAAGAAGGGAGGGGAAATATTTTAGCTTTTGTTTTATTTTGTTGAGACAGGCTCTCTCTATGTAGCCCCGGCTATCCTGGAACTCATGATGTAGACCAGGCTGGCCTAGAACTCACAGAGATCCACTTGCCTTTCAAGTGCTGAGATTAAAGACCTGCACCACCATGCCTGGCCTCTTATTATTTTTATGGGTCACCTGATAAAACGAAAATGTTATTTTTGTTGTTGTTGTTGTTGTTTTTCGAGACAGGGTTTCTCTGTGGTTTTTTGGAGCCTGTCCTGGAACTAGCTCTTGTAGACCAGGCTGGTCTCGAACTCACAGAGATCCG
>NW_026072991.1:0-2075 GCF_014885135.2 Alexandromys fortis
GGAAGAGACAGAAATCTTTAATAAATTAAAAAAAAGAAAAGAAAAAAAATAAATGTCAGCCATGAAGGAAAGGGAAGGATTGAGGATAGTTCCAAGGTATCCCTTAAGCCACTGACTATACTGCGATGTTTCAAAAGGCCAAATTTCCACTGTGCACAGTAACTTAGCACATAATATTTCTGATGGAAAACTAATGGCTGGATTATGTAAGAAGTCAAAATTCCAGCTTGCATCAAAATACACATACTTGTATTTCATAGCTCTCTTCTTTCCCTGCTTTATATGTATTAATTAAAAATATGATGGATATTGCCTATAAATCTACAAGTGAAAAAGGAAAGTCTGGAGACTTAATGAGAGTGAAAATGAGGTAACCATACTACATTTGTGCTAATAAACTTAAGAAAAGGCCATTTTAAACACATTAAAATCTTATGGTCTGCCAAATGTCCTGCTCACACACCTATTGGGATAGTAATTACCAAGCTAAGATCCTTAAATCAGTAGAATAAGTCTTTATCTAGTTTCCTTCAGCCTGAAAAGGTTTCACTGTATTTAAGAGTTCACTTTCTGGATTTCACGTTAGATTTATGTGAATTAAAACTGACATTTGTATGTCACCTCAATCAAGTAGAATCATAATTCCTTAACTAATAAAATTTCAATAATAACAGTGATAATAATAGTAATTTATTTTCTTGTGAGACATTTTTAATTGCATAGAACATGGGTATAACTGAAATATGTCTGTTTTCAGTTGACATTTTAATTGTCTCATTCGCCAAAAAAAACAGGCTCTGGATAGCCAAAGTCAGCTTACATTACGAACTTGATAATCTTTAGTGGTTTAAAAGCATTTTTCGTGGTCCTGCTCTGAAGTTCTTTAAACATCGGAGAGAATTTCATTCACATTTTATTTTTTATGTATAACATCTAATATTGCTCATAATTTATTATTTTTTAAAGATTTATTTTATTTTATGTCTTTTAGGGTCTTTCATGTATATAATTGTGTCATCTTCAATAAAAGATACTCTTCCTATTTCCTTTCTTATTTGTATCCCCTTGATCGTTTCCAGTTATCTTGTTACTATAAGACTTCAAATACTATATAAATGGATATGGAGAGAGTGGACATCTTTGTCTCATTCCTGATTTTAGTGGAAATGCTTTGAGTTTCTCTCCAATTAGCATGATGTTGGCTATGGACTTGCTTTTTTTTTTTTAAATATACATATCCCCTATATCCCTAGTATCCCCAGGACGTTGATCAGGAAATGATTTTGGATGTTGTCAAAGGCTGTTTCTAAACTGAATTCAATGACTATGTGGGTTTTGTCTTTTATTCTGTTTATGTAGTGGATTACACATGGTGATCTATATCTGTAATGAAGCCTGCTTGATTGTGGTAAATAGTCTTTTCTATGTGTTTCTATAAGTTGTGCTTACTATACCTTTCAAGATTTTTCTGAGTTAGTGAATGTGTAGGTTTAAGCCACATGAGCACGTGCAGACACGGTCTGAAGACATGTCTCTCTGCTTTGCAAATATGCTCTACGGAAATTCCAGTGGCAGCCAAACTAAGAATTGGCACAGTCTAGCAAAATGCGTCTCATTACCAGAGAGTTTGAATGTGTTCTCTATAAAATTAGCAATATTGAGTGTATGGGTGATTGAGTTCATGATTCACTTACTGAAGCTGGAGAGGGTCAAACATGTTAAGTTCATCATGTGTGTCAGTCTGTTTGGTGCTGCTAAAAGAGATGCCCAATCCTGAGCAACTCACAGTGAGCAGAGAAAGTTCTAGAGATTAGGAAGTGGTGCTTTCCTATAATGTCATTATATGACAGAAGGTATCTTTACAAACGGTTAAGAAAGAGATGAAGGGGGTAAGAGAAAAGGAGAGTGGTAGAAGAAAAGATGGATGGGGAGTGAATGAAAGGCAGAGAATGAGCCTAAGCCTGAACTTTTATAAGGAATCCACTCTTGAGAATAGTTCTCTCTCTCTCTCTCTCTCTCTCTCTCTCTCTCTCTCTCTCTCTCTCTCTCTCTCTCTCTCTCCCCTCCTCCTCCTC
>NW_026072992.1:0-2003 GCF_014885135.2 Alexandromys fortis
TCTGGGTGTAGGTGACACACACCTTTAGTCCCAGCACTTGGGAAGCAGAGGCAGGAGGATCTCTGTGAGTTTGTGGCCAGGTTGGTCTGTGGCATTAGTTCCAGGACAGCCAGGGCTACACAGTGAAACCCTCTCTCAAATAACAAAGCAAAACAATAAATAAATAAAAATAAATAAGGGTATAAATGTAAGGAGTGGGTCTGGAGAAAGTTGGCGGAGTGACTATAATCGAAATATGTTGTAGAAAATTCCAAAAGAATTAATAAAAACATTATAGTAGAAATATACCAGAAGATAATACTCCTTACCTATCAAATTAGCTCCAACAAAAGATTATCACTCTTGCTAAAAGACTTGTTACTCTTCTCAATACTGTGATAGAAGAGCTGGCATTAGCAACTTAAAGGAAAAAAAGTTCATTTTGGTTTCACAGTTTGGAGGGGGATGTCGTCCATCATCCATTGTGGGGGCAGGGGAGGCACAGTGGCAAGAGCATCTCCTGGCTGCCTGAGTGGCATGGGAGGGGGTGGTGTATGGTTCACTTCCCTATTGCTGTGACAAAACATGATCAAAACACACCATGACCTTTTAGGGCTGAGTGTTCCGTCATCTCTGTATTTGTTCCCATCTGCTGCAGGAGGAAGATTCTTCTCTGGTGGTGGCTAAGCAAGGCCCTGATCTATGAGTATTGTAGAATGTCATGAGGAGTCATTTTGGTTGTTATGTTTTTGGTTTTTCCTTCTTTGTTTGTTTGCTTGTTTTCGAGACTGGGTTTCTCAGTAGCTATGTAGTCCTGGAACTTGCTCTGTAGACCAGGCTGGCCTCCAATTTACAGAGATCCTCCCACCTGCCTCTGCCTCCTGAGTGCTGGGATTAAAGGCACGTGCCCCCACTGCCCAGCTATTGTTATGCTCTTTTAGTAGACCATTAGTATTTGGTTTTACCCTACACCCATGGGTCTCAATTTCTTGGTCACCTAAGAAGTGTTGGATATGGATTCCATCTTGTGGGGTGACCCTAAAGTCAAATCAGATACTGGTAATTACTCCCACAGCCATTGCTGTAGCACAGCTTGCTGGCAGGACATCATATAGATCAAGGGTCTGTTGCTGGCTTGGTGTATGTGCGTTTCTCCTTTGATGGCACACAGAGTACCTTCTTGTACCAAAGACACCAGCACACAGGGGTGAAAGCTCATTGCAAGCACTAACTTGACTTTTCCTTGTTCAATAAGTTACTGGGTGTTGTCTTCAGCAATGGAATCTTGCTGTTAGTTTATAGAAGGCAATCTATAGTCTTGGCAACAGCCTGGGTTGTTTGGGGATTCCCATGGGACCTTTTTGGCCAACAATTCAGCCTAATCCTGGTATAGGAAGCTTCCTTTGGTGCTTTGAGATTGCCAGTTAGGACTCTATCCTCTCCATTATTTGGTGATTTCATTTAGATCACCTTCATATATGTATATCTTTTAGGAAGCTTCTACTGTATTAGGTTTCCAAGCTATCCTACAAATGGCCCTTAATTTTAACTGTCTCTCCCCATATCTCCTTCCTCCCCAATTCCCTCCCATTCCCCAATTTAATTGTCTCACTCTATTTCCTAATCTTGATAACATTTTTTTTGTGTGTTGTTCTGTATATATTTTGGATGTGAGCCCTCTCTTGGATGTGTAGTTGGTAAATCTTGTTTTCCATTCTGTAGGTGGTTGCTCTAAGTGACAGTGTCCTTTGCCATACAGAAGCTTTTCAGTTTCATGATGTCCAGTTTATTAATTGTTGATCTTAGTGCCTGTGGTAACTAATGGTGTTCTGTTCAGAAAGTCTTCTCCCTTGTCAATGAGTTCAAGGCTATCCCCACTTCCTATTCTATCAAGTTCAGTGTATCCTATTTTATCCTGAGGTCTTTAGAGTCTAGTTTTGTGCAGGGTGATAAATATGGCTCTATCTGGATTCTTCTTCATGCAGACATTCATGTGACCAGCAACATTTGTTGAACATGATGTC
>NW_026072993.1:0-2039 GCF_014885135.2 Alexandromys fortis
CCTCCATCCAGGTCTAGTAAGGTGAGCATCCAAACTGCCTAGGCTCCCACAAAGCCAATACGTGCAGTAGGATCAAAAACCCATTGCCATTGTTCCTGAGTTCTCAGTAGTCCTCATTGTCCGCTATGTTAAGAGAGTCCAGTTTTATCCCAGACTTTGATCACTATTTGATGAGAGAGGTAAACCACTATGTGGTGCCATCCCTGTGCAGGGTTTGTAAGAAATGAAAGAGCAAGCCAGAGGAAGCCAGCCAGTATGTAGCATTCCTGTGTCACCCCTGCTCCAGTTCCTGTCACCAGATCCCTGTACTGAGTTTCTGCTTTCATTTCCCTTCATGCTGGACTATGAACCATAAGATGAAATATACCCTTTCTTCCTCCAACTTCATTTAGAACAGTGTTTATCACAGCAGGAAAGAAAGAACCCGGGACATAGACTTTTAATACTGAGTTAGTTCACCTAAGTGTCTTTTCTATATTGTCACTGAAATGAAAGACCATATTTGTTCTCTGGACACAATTTTTCATTTTTGATTAATTACATTTAGAAATAATGTAGTGTAGCTGCAACTTTGTGATTGGAACACACTTGTTAAGAGATAGGCTATGCTCATAATGCTCATATCACACACACACACACACACACACAGAGAGAAGGGGGAGACTGAGGAGAGGGGATCTTCAATAGAATCAAGCTATTCCTCTGTGAGGTTAAATAACAGTAAATAATTACCAGGAAGAGGAGACTTTTGTAGACACAACTGCAGGGGACTGACTGATATCACCCATGTGATTTATCACCATGCTAGGGCTGCCTTCTGGTGATATAGCTAAGCAAACCACCCATGGCATTGTAAATATCTCTCACCGTATTGCTGGCAGTAATCTTCCTAAATTCATTGATTCATTGGTGAGATCTTGGTGGGATGGTTTCTTAGCTCCACCGTCAATGCCATCTCTGTTAAGAATAGATACTTGTTTGTATCTCTATAGACAATCTTACATAATATATTGGTAAAAACATTCATAACCAAATGTGTATTTGTCTCGTGCATCTTACTTTATATGAGATTTTATTTTGAGATAGCAGTGATTGAAAATTTCCCATACACTTTACCACACCCTTCATCAGACTCACTTTTTGCATCTTGAGATATTTTTAATGTTAATGTATTTGTTGTATCTGTATAGTTAATGATCTGATATATTGTTATTAATTAAAAATCTGTGATCAAAGTAGAGCTCATGTAGATAATGCCATATGACTACCACAACAATACAATACAGAATTTTAGTTGCACTGCCTTGCAATCCCCTGAAATGTACCTATCCATTCCTTTTCTCTCCCTGTGGAAGCACTAGCAATGAGTAATCTTTTTACTTTCTCCACACTTTTGTTTTACCATGGCATTACATAATTAAAATCACACAACCTTTCCAAATTGACTTATTTCAGTGTGCAGGATAATTTAAGATTTTCCCATGTCCTTTGATGGTGTTCAAATTCTGTTCTTTGAAAGCATATATGTTCCATTTTTTTGATATAATATAGTCGGTTTATCTGCCTATATAATGAAGAACATCTTATTTACTTTGGAAATTATTAGTTATGAATAGAGTTGTTGTAAAGACTAGCATGTGTACTTTTTTTTGCAAATTTTTAACTTCTTTGGCAAATAGCAAGAAGCATATGCTAAGGGTGTATTTCATTCCAAAAGAAATGAACACTTTGCTTTTACAAGAGCTGCATCATCTAGCATGCTCTCAGCAAGAGTTTCTATGCTTATTTCTCCAACATATGACATTGTCAGACTCCAGTATTTCTACCACTTGAAGTTACATAATGCCATTGGCATGCTATTGTTTCAATTTGCAATTCTCTAATGCTATAGAATGTCAATCATCTTTTAAAGTTTTTTGTTTTTACGTCATTGAGCCTGTACAGTCATGACTAGTTTTCTTTAATTTTCTCTTGCTGGTAAACCTTAGTATTCTTTTGTCTTTTTGTTTATTTTTTTAATATTTATTTATTTATTACAT
>NW_026072994.1:0-2044 GCF_014885135.2 Alexandromys fortis
AAAAAAAGAAGTGAGACCTAATTCAGTCATTATGGACAGACATAGTGTCGAAATGTAAGATGTGCAATATCGAAACCATTAACTGTTGTTTCTTCAAATCGTGGTTCTCTAGCTCTGACATGTTGATATTTAGCATGAAACCCAAATGATCACGAAGTTACACAACTACATTTTTTATGATGGCAAATGGCATTATGAATAAAAGAGTATCCTAACAATTACCCATTATTATTCTGACAATCTTTGGGGACTAATTCTGGTATATACTGTAAAGATGGTAAGTCAACTGATGTTTTCAAGAGGCAGCTGCCCCCAAATCATTCATAACCTTTGTTTGATGTGAAATTCTTGCCACTGACAAAAACAAGAGGAACTATCAGTTCTCTCTCCTCCCTTAAATTAGTTTTCAAAAAAAATGATGGGGTAGCCACGCCTAGGGCTATGAGTCCAATCTCAGCACGCAGAAGGCAGAGGATTTCATGTTCAATGCCCCCCAAAATCAGAACATACCGTAAAACAGTAACAAAAGCTTGACGAGGTGGTAGGTAGCACGTGCTGTGCGGGACAGATGAGAAAAGATGTTAGTTGTGTGTGCTGAAGTCACGTGGAGACCAGGGGACATGGAGTACAGCGAGAGCAGCGGTCTGGGTGGTAAAGCTGGAGCCACGTGACAGAACGGCTACACAGCTGTGAGTGGATCTTCAAAGAGACTGTGAGTACCACATGCCCTGGACCTGAAGTCATAGCTTTCTCAGAATAAACAGAAAAAACACTGAGTGTAAGGCTGAAGCTTAGAGTCAGTGACAGCGACAGAATGGTTTGACGCTAGGACTTCATGAAACTGAGGACGTTATGGTGGCAGGGAGGGCACAGGGCAGGATGGAGTGGACTATTGCCAGAACAACCCTGGTCTGGAGCTGGTGGTTTATTGGTTTGCTGCACTATTGTTATCTGGTTGTGGGTATGCTTGGAATTTCCCACGGGGGTGGGAGGAGGATGAGGAAGTAGGGAGGAGGAGGAGGAGCCCCTCTGTCCTCATCTGCTTTACAAAGGAAGTAGTAAATATTCCAAATATACAACACAGAAATGAATTCTTTGTATATGTGAAATAGTGACAATAAATAAGTCTCCTTTAAACTGCCAGAAAGGAAAAAAAGGCAAGGCAAGGAAAAGAGGAATTTGAACCTCGAACTTCTACATGGGGATTTAGAAAGGCCTTCTGTTCACTGGCTTCCTAATTAAGATGCTCTAGCAGCACCAGAAGATGGAGAAATTAAAGTGCAGGAGAAATATCTTCCATGTCACCTCAATATCCTTTGTTCTGCCCTATATTTATGGATGTTCTAAACTTCCTCCAATCCTAGTAGGGAGAGTAGTCAGCATTCACTGCCCAAGGAGGAAAACAACCACCAGGCCAAAGGGAAGAATAAATGGAAACTTTGAACCTAGTAGGATGAAAAAAAAAATCAGAAAGGACACCTGATTGGAGCAGAGTCTGCACACTTTCCAACTGCTCCTTAGAACTGGAAAGGAAAGCAATCCTGTGTGACAGGTACCGACCGTGGCTGTGAGAGCACAGAATCTCTGCTGTTAAAACTGTATCACTCTTGGATAGAGTGCAGAAAGGGCAGAGCATCTGGTACATGTGCAACAGGAACAGGAAAAGTCCAGAGGACCACAGGCAGGAAGTAGAAACAAGAATGGATGCTAGGCAGCCGTGTCCATCAGTAACCAATAATCTCATCAGGAACTAGGTCATGCACTTGGTACCAACAATAAAATGTTCTCAGATACATTATGTCAAAATATTTTATACAAAATTTACAAGAAAGGATATCAATGATGCATTTTCATACTTCTAATAACATAGGTTAAACTATAATTCAACTATTTATTTACTTATTTATTGGTTTTGGTTTCTTAAGCCAGGGTTTCTTGGTGTATCCCTCGCTGCCCTGAAACTCACTCTGTATAAAAGGTTGACCTCTAGCCGGGAGATGGTGGTGCACGCCTTTAATCCCAGCACTCGGGAGGCAGAGACAGG
>NW_026072995.1:0-1980 GCF_014885135.2 Alexandromys fortis
TGGTCTACAGAGCTAGCTCCAGGACAGTCTCCAAAGCTACAGAGAAACCCTGTTTAAAAAAAAAAAAAAAAAAAAAAAAAAATACTTGAAGACATTTGACATGAATAACTAATATGGCCACACAGAAATCATCCCAAGAGCTACTGTTCTTCAATGGGAAATGCCTTTCTCTCTTTTTCCTTCCTTTTTACCATGAATTCCTGATCCTCCTACCTCCACCTGCCGAGTGCTGTCCTTACAGCCATGTGCTACCATACTCGGTTTTATGAGCTGCTGGGGATCAACTTCACGGTTTTGTGAGTCTTCTACCAACTGGGCTGTGTCTCCAGCTCCTGTAATAATATTTTGATCATATGGAGCTGAGCCCTAGTCATGCTTATAGCCACGAGAATGCTGCATGTTTAAAGGAATCATCACTTCAGAAGGAAGGTAGGAAATAGGAGAAGCTCTTCCTGTCGGAGGTTCTAATCCTCTCAACAGGCTCACCCAAGGCCTTGGCCCTGCAGAGAGAGGAAGAGGAGGCGTCTATGGCATTGTCCATTTCCGCTTTCCAGCATACCTGTTTGGAAGGTCTGAAGATGTTACTTTAGAAACAAGGTTACAATTATGAGATACCTTAGAGGTTTAAAGTCCAATGAATGTACCGGTCCAGTTTAGTATGGAATAGGCTGAAGAAGGTTGGTGTAAAATTCTCCTCCAAGAAAAAGGGTACATGTTCTAAGTAGTAGATGAAGTCACAGCTACATGTTGTTTAAAACATGAGGAATTCTGGGCCTGGAGAGATGACTCATCGGCAAAGAGCACTGCTTGTTCTTCCAGAGGATGTAGGTTTGATTCCCAGAAACCACATGGTGACTCACAAATGTCTATAAACAATTCCAGAGATTAGGATGCACTCTTCTGGCCTCCCCAGCACTAGGCATGCAAGTGGTGCACAGACATAAGTACTGGCAAAATATCATACATATATAATGTTTTATGTATTAGAAAATCCATGGGGAATTTTGGAGATGGTCTTTTGTTAATTCAATGACTATCTGCTAAGCTGTAAGTATTTAGGATGTGTCTACTTTACACTGAGGCTTATGATAAACAGTTGGCTCTCACACCAATCGGGAGTTTATTGTAAATCAATGTCTTATTTTTTTTTCTTTTTCTTTTTCTTTCTTTCTTTTTCTTTTCTTTTTTTCCTTTTTTCTTTTTGTGTGCGTGTGTGTGTGTCTCCAAGACCTGAAACTGAAAGCCACCAGCCAGCCAGTCAGTCATGTGTCACTGGAAATCCTGTAGCCCTGGATTTGACTGGAAAATCAGTGTTTTATTTATAAATAAACTTTATTATATATAGTTAATCTAAAACAATGTAAAAATTGCAAGCCCACCATCCCTGTGACACTATCAAAATGATGCTTTTGTTGTTGTTGTTGTTGCTATTGTGAGAGTTAAGAACACTCCATAGAGGCTAAAAAAAATAGCTCAGTCAGTCAAGTACTTGCTGCACTTGCATGAAGATCTGATTTGAGCCTCTGTGCCACCATGTATTTGTAATCCCAGAGCTCAGGAGGTAGGGACTGTAGGAACGCTGCAATTGGCCATCTAGCCGCTCTGGTCTAATTGATGAATTCCTGGTCCATGAGAGACCTTGTCTCAAAAAAAAATGGTATTCTACTGCTGAGAAACACCTGAGGCCGTCCTCTGGCCTCCATACACATGTGCAAGTTCATTACCCCACCTACACACACACATCACACACATACACACATGATGTGGGAGTGTCATATATCAATCTGTTGATTTCATTGGTTAAGTTATAATAAACCAACTGCTTGGCCTCAGCTTAGAACATAGATGGGAGGAGTAAACAGAATAGAATTCTGGGCGGAAGAGGAAGTGAGGTCAGACTCTGTTCTGCTCCCAGAGACTCTCGACATCTCTGCACTCTGGAGCAGAGACACCATGATGGACGGAGGCTAGACTCTTCCC
>NW_026072996.1:0-2040 GCF_014885135.2 Alexandromys fortis
CTGCACTCTTCTGCAGTTAGGCAGGGGCTGTAGTCATTCCAGTGGAAGGTGAAAGTAGCCTGCATTTAAAAGATGAACTACCTTCCTCTCTGACCCTAAAGGAGCTGCTGGCCTCCGAAGGTTGGGATCAATCCTGTCAAGTCTATGTGTTACATTTACTTTTACAAAAACAGAAGTACATATATATATTTATCAGTACACAAAAACCCCTCTGAGGTTTCTAGTGGTGATTGAAATAGTCTATGTGGTCACCAGAAAATAAGCCATTCCTCATATCAAGTGGGATAAACTTCTTGTCCTCAAGGGACAGGAGTGTCTCTTACTGTGTGTTAGGACCCCTCTGCCTTGTCTTGTAGAGGGGAAGTGCCCCTTGATCATGTCCAGGGTTTTGTCTTTCGCTGTCTGAATCATGTTCCAGCTGCCTGACCCTACCGTGTGGGTCCAGAACTTGTTTTGGGTATACTAAATCTTCTTTTCCAGATCAGTATAATAAAGGAGTGATGTGCAATTAAAAAAAAAAGAAAGTAATTACAGAGTGCTTGAAGCCACCACGTAGATGCCATGCTTCTAGGCCACTGAACACACACACACGTGCACATACACACACATACATTCACACACTCAGCCATGCACTATTTCATACACATATTCTCTCACAGACACACATCCACTCGGACATACCCTCTCACACACATGCACACACTCTCAGAATGCTCTTACACACTCTTATGAACACAGTCGTGCACACGCATTCTCTCTCACACTCTCACACACACTCTTACGAACACAGTCGTGCACACGCATTCTCTCTCACACTCTCACACACACTCTTACGAACACAGTCGTGCACACGCATTCTCTCTCACACACTCTTACGAACACACAGTCGTGCACACGCATTCTCTCTCACACTCTCTCACACACTCTTACTGTCATACACGCACTCACACACTCTCAGAAGACTCTCACATAATTCTCTCAAGCATATTTGTTCACATACCCTCTCACAGGCACACTTACACACACACTCTCTCACACACATACACACTCACCTTATTGTGTTATTTTGTAGAGAATGAAGCTGTTTCCTTCACCAAGGATTCTGACAACTCACCTCCACTACGACAAACTACCTCAGTCTGTCTTCAAGAGCAAAGCCAAGGTGAGTGAACTGGAACATATTAAAAGATTTATTTTTGTTTTGCATATGTATGTGTTTTGCCTGCATGCATGTATGTGTATCTGTTATGCCCAGATCCGCAAAGTTCCCCAAAAACCAGCAATGAGACCGAGTCCTGTATGGAAAAGCAAAGAGCCTTTATTCTCCACAAGTTTGCAAACTCGGACTCCTCCGTCTGCCCAATGATCGGAATAACCAAAGAGCCCCAAGCTCAGTTAGGGTTGGGTTTGTATAGTAGCAAAGGTGGGGACGAGGGATTTCTAAGGTTCAGGACCCCAGATTAGCTGACATCTGTCTAGGGGTGTCCTGGTGAGTGTGCAGGTGATCCTATCTACAATGGTTGGAACATTAGGAATTTCCTTTGGATGGTGGTGCCTGGGTAGTCTCAGTTTGTGGTCTTTCTTGGAACCAGGCATTGTCTTACAGTAAACTCCTGAGACTCAGGCCCCTACTGACCTTGTCATGGCTGGGTCCTACATATCATGTGTGTGCTGAAGTTGAAACTTTCATGTATACGTACAGGCCATCCTTTTACTTCTCTGGATTTTGTTCGCTTGTTTTGTCTCGACCTTGATTTTTGGCAGTGTTAGAGATCAAAGCCAGAGCCTCACAGGTACTAAGCAAGAACTCTACCACTGAGCTAGTCAGCCCTGTAGTTCCCGGCTTTTGGTGTGGGGAGCTTGCTCATACTCATGGAATTTGAATATGTGAAATGTGTAATGTAGTATTTCTTTTGTTGTTTCTTTCTTCCCATGTTTTTTTTTTTTTTTTCGAGACAGGGTTTCTCTGTGGCTTTGGAGCCTGTCCTGGAACTAGCTCTTGTAGACCAGGCTGGCCTCAAACTCACAGAGATCCGCCTG
>NW_026072997.1:0-2034 GCF_014885135.2 Alexandromys fortis
ATGGTTTTTGTCTGTGTTTGTGACTCTGTCTATGTAGACCAGGCTGGCCTCAAACTCCCAGGGATCTGCTTCCTCTGCCTCCTCAGTGCTGGGATGAAAGGTGGCACCAGTAAGACTGTGCTCCCAATAAACTTTTTTTTTTTGAGACAGGGTTTCTCTGTGTGGCCCTGGCTGTCCTCAAGCTCACTCTGTACACCAGACTGGCTTGAACTCACTGAGATCCTCCTGCCTCTGCCTCCCAAGTGCTGGGATTAAAGGTGTGAGCCACCACTGCCTGGCTCCTAATAACTCTTAACAAGGTAGAAAATAAATCTGTGTGGTTAATCTAAAGGAGATTTTATCTTTTGTGTTTTACAGCCTGCTTTCAAAAGAATGTAAATCTTGTGATAATTCTTGCATTGTTCACTGTAATAGAATCCAGCTTTTACATACGGATTTACATTATTAATCAACATTGATTTTCTACTTGTTTTTTCCCATTTAAGAACATAAATTATTATTTAAGACAGGGCCCAGTGTGACCTTGAACTCTCAATTCTCCCGAATCTACTTTGAAGTGCTAGGATTATTTGCCATGAATCACTACAGTTGGTTTCTGTGGAATTAAAGCCAAGGCTTTGTGCATACAAAGCAAACACTCTCATCAACTGAGCTATATTCCCTGGCATATATCAAGAAGATAAAATAAACCCAGCTCCACAAAGGTGACACTTACAACGCCGTCACAGTGGTGATTGGTCTGACCACAGTGTACTGCAACACTCCTAGTTTGCACCGAAAAAGAAGCATTCTGCAAGAGAAGAGAACACCAAAGCTCAACTATCCAGTGCCATCAGAGCATCTCAAAGCCTCCAAATTAAAGTCACAAGGCGTGTAACAGAAGGAGTAGAAAGTACTGGGACCTTGGTCTTTCCGTTTCCCACTCTTGCCATGACATACTTCAAATCAACAGGACCCAATGATCTCATCAACAGTGCAAATAAACCCGATTATCTCAGAAATTTTTGCTAGTGGCAATGAAAGCTCTAACACACACGCTCCAGGAGAGAAACTGAGGCACAGATCAACTGTGCATATGTACCTGTGCATATGTACCTGTGCATATGTAAGAATGTGTTCCCAGAAAGATTTCCTGGGACAAGGGAGACATCGAGGTTAGCAGCCTATTCTCCAGGCTGTGGCCTGGACTGCACAGAGGAGGCGGTGAGCAGAGCTCTGGCTTTCCTCGGCCTCCTGACAGCAGGTGCACTGGCCGCACGCCTTCCCACCACAATGGACTGGCCCCACAAACTCTGTTCCTTAGTTGCTCTTGTCAGTCATTTTGTCCCAGCAGTGAGACAATTAGCTGTGTGATCACAGACAAGATCACGGAGGCTCCTTGCTCCGTGTGAAAAGCTGTGAAAAGGATGCTGACTAAATGTTTTCTAAGGTTCTCTCCTACAGTACACTGATGGACTTTTCTACTGGAGTGTTCACTTCCAACATAAATGGAAAACAAAACAACAAATAATAAAAACAGCTGACTGATACTGAAAGCCCACGCGGAGGCCCATTAAAGACAAACATACTTACTCTCCCATAGCCCAGGGTGGACAGCAGCACAGAGGGGGGAAATGCTGTTGCTGATCTTTAGCTTCCAGGTGGAGCACCAAGTTGGGGAACCGGATTGTCAGGTAGTTGTTAAGGAATATCATGAAGTTGTAAATAACGTAAGCTTCGTAGCACTCCCTCCAGGTGTCCACGTAGATGGCGATTTTGGGATATTTCAAAGCCAACCACTACGAGAAAACAAGACGTTAAAGACCTGTCACCGACATAACGTGAATTCACCCCACTCACAGAAGCTAACTCTAGAGCCTGGAGATCGTTTCTCATGCTTGCCGCAAACTACCATAATCCAGAATGGATTCACCTGGGGAGGAGGCCAGGGAATGCAAGGCTGCATTCCATCACTGAGCTGCATCCCCAGCCCTGTAACACATACCTTGATGTGCAACAAGCAGCTTCAATACAGCTAACAAAACAGGTAAGTGC
>NW_026072998.1:0-2035 GCF_014885135.2 Alexandromys fortis
TTAATTTTGACGGTATCCACAATTGTTCCTCACCTGTGGAGATAAGAGCAAAACCCCTTCCCCAAAGCAGCACATCTCCTGGCTTCCATTGTGACATCAGCACATCCTTGAAATAAACTGGTTGATTTAGTTCAGTATACTTTTCCATTATCCAATGTCTTTCAGCAGCCATTGTTCCCTTCTCATTAGCGTTGAGAAAATTCAAGGTTAACAAAACATTATGTAACCTATTTCTGGGGGTGTTTCCCACCCCTTTCTGTTTGTTCAACATATCCTTTATAGTTCAGTTTGATCTTTCTATGACTGCTTGACCTGTAGGATTGTATGGTATACCTCTAACATGCTGGATATTGTAATAATCAAAAAAACGTTTTATTTTCCTAGAGACATAAGCAGGATCATTATCCATCTTTATTTGTGTAGGTATACCCATGATAGTCATGACTTCTAATAAATGAGTGATTGCTGAATCAGCTTTTTCTGAACATAAAGCAATTGCCCATTTAAAGCCTGAATAAGTTTCAATGGTGTGATGAACATATTTTAATTTGCCAAATTCTGCAAAGTGTAACACATCCATCTGCCAAATTTCATTCCTTTGAGTGCCCTTTGGATATTCCATTTTTGTAATAGGTCACGACCCCATAAATTCACTGCAATATTGGCTACATATGGCCTTAATTTTCCTATTTGTCCCTCTGACCCTATGCATTCAACCCATCTCGTGCTCTGCTTTACTTGAGATAGGGTTCCAATTCCAATGAGCTAAACATTTACATTCTGAAAAGACCAATATGGATGCCAAGATTCTGGGGTAATGATACTTACATCAGCACCTGTGTCCACCAGGCCAGTAATAAAAATGCCATTTACACACACTCTTAGCTTTGGTCTTTGATCAGTTACCGAAGTTTGCCAAAACACACAGAACTCATCATTATTGCTTGTAATAGTAGGCATGGGGCTTCCTAATTGTCCTGTTGAGGCACATTCTCTGCAGTAACTGGAAATTACTGAAAACTGAACCATATTTGCCATGGGGGCCTGTGAGGCCCCCCTCTCACGTTTCCCGTCTATAACAGGTTGCCTTTTCTATCTCTTGTAGACCTGCATTCATTCGTCCAGTGTCTACCTTTTCCACATCTTCTACATAAATCTGAATGCTGATTCCTCCTAGTTCTGTTATTTCTAGAAGATGCATTATTATTATTTCTGAATATCTGTTGTCTACAATTTCTTTTCATATGACCCATTTTGCCACAATTAAAACATTTGGTATTCTGGTGTCTCCTTTTACTATTGGAAATTGCTTCTTCTACCCATGCTTCAGTGCCATAGTCAAATGTATCAACATTCAGTGTATGCAAGACCCATTCTTCCAAGGATGCTGATCTGAGCTTTAAAGGCCCCAAAATCCTTTTGCATTCCACATTTGCATTTTCAAAAGCCAAAGACTCAATCATTAGACGTCTTGCTTCTGGGTCAGATATCCCTATTTGTTCAGCCTTAGTTAGTCTTTGTAAAAAGTCACTAAAGTGTTCTCTCTGACCTTGTTTAACTCTGACAAATGATTCCATTCTCTGTCCTGGGTCTTATACCCTGTCCCAAGCCCTTAAGGCTGCTGTAGTACATATGGAGAGTGTGTTTTCATCAAAATTAGCTTGTTCCTGGGAGTTGGAAAAGAGCCCTTCACCTAGAATTTGATCTAGGGAAATCTCAATTCCCTTTGCCCTTTCCTGCTGTTCTAAAAGTCTAGCCTCTTGCCTGAATAAGCATTTCCAGTTCAATTGCAGTCCACTCTCAAGTACTGCAGGGGCTAACTGAAGCCAGTCAAAGGGCGTAGCCCTGTTTGTTGTAGCCCAAGATTTTAGCATCTCTTTAACAAAGGAGGCATGCATCCCAAAAGTCATAACAGCCTGTTTAATTTCTTTGCGGACAGGCTCCCATGTATCTTCCTTGATGACCCTAGGGTTTCTGGAACCAATCACTTTCTCTGTTGTTATTACTGGAAAGGCAGGTAGAGCTGTAGGTAGAG
>NW_026072999.1:0-2027 GCF_014885135.2 Alexandromys fortis
AAGACAAATGACTGTAATCACCATGACAATGGGACTTAATTGGCTGAGTTACAGACAGAATAATATAAACCAGACAGTGCCCTGTGCTTCAGCGCTGAGTTCTCCTGTTCTGCCAGGGTAACTGATTGGGCATTTAGGAAGAGACTTTCTTTATCCCAGAACACAGGCATCGCTATTTCACTTGTGATATAATAAATTACTGTTACTTAAGATTTCCATCCAAATTGTCATTCATATTGGAGAAGAACTCTTTCTCCCTCACTAACATCTTCCATATTTTCTGAATTGCTACTTTGAAGAGTTTAACAAACTTAACAAACTCTTCTCTGATTGAGGTTCTTGTCAAAATTATCCCTCTTCTTAAAAGCAATCTAGTATAAATATCAAAATTAAGTATTTGCTAAATTCTGCCCAAAACAACTCACTTCTGTCCTCGGGATACAAGAATAAAGTGATGAAGCAAATGTGATACAAACTCACCAGAGTAAGAGTGAAGTGTTGCATAAACTGGCCAGAAGGGTTTGAACATAATCTAAATTCTTTGTTTAACTCTCTCAAAGTAGAATATGGGATCATTGTTGCTGGATATAATAACTGCTTATCTTTTCAAATTCACCCTTTGGATGCTCATTTCAATTCTTATTCATGTCTTTAAATTAACATGTATTTGTACGTATTTACATGGTAAAACATGGAATTTTGATTCATTTGTAATTTTGAGTTGTAATCAACACAGGGTAATTAGTCTATATGCCATCCTAAATTCGCTTTTGGTAGTTTCTACACAATGAACACATTAACATTAATAGAGATGTATAAGCTTAACTTACAACCATCAGTGGGCCATCTGATGGCTTTTCTTAGTAGCCCATGGACTCTTCTAATTCTTTTATGTATCTTGAGACACAAAATGCATTGTTAATAATTTTATTCTGCCTATATTGTCATAAACACCAGAACATATTTCCTCCTATCTAGCAACATATAGCATTTTACCTATTGCTTAGACTTTCTGTCAATATTTTCTCCTTGACATAAAGACCTCGAAAAGACTTAGTTCTGTTGCCTGATGGTAGATATAATGTGAGCAGCTACCTCAGGCTCTGCCACAGTGACTTCCCTGCTATGATGGAGAGTTTCCATAGAGCTCATCAACCCAGGCTGGCCCCGAATTTGCTAGGTAGCTGAGAATTGTCTTGAACTTGGTATTCTCCTGCCTTCTCTGCCACGTGCTGGCATTATAGGTGTGTGGCATTATGTTTGGCTTTTTTTAAAATTTATATTGCTTCAATTAAAAAAAATCTGTGAATGTCCCCATCATGGTCCTGACCTCTTTACTCATATTCTCACTCATCCCACTCTTTAACTGGACTTTGGGAGCTCAGCCCAGTGCTCTGATGCAGGCCTCTGCCTCTGCTTCCATCAGCTGCTGGATGAAGGTCCTATGGTGACATTTAAGATATCCGTCAATCTGACTACAGAGCATGATCAGTTTGGATGCCCTCTCCTCTATTGCTAAGAGCTGGGGTCATCTTTGTGGATTTCTGGGAATTTCTTTAGTGCCAGGTTTCTTGCTAGTCCCATATGGCTCCTTCAATCAAAATATCTCTTCCCTTGTTCTCTCATTTCTGTCCTTTCTCCATCTTGGCTATCCTGTTCCCTCAAGTTCTCCCCCTCTCCTTCTCCCCTCCTCTTCCCCTTCCACCCTCCCTTCTCCCCCACCACCATGCTCCCAATTCTGTCAGGGAAACAGTTTACCTGAGCTAATGGGAGCTCACTAACTTCAGTTGGACAAAGAAGCAACCAGCATATGTCCAAACTAGACCTTTTGAATGTGGCTACCAGTTTTTTGACTGAGGCAGATTGTGGGGCCACTGGCAGTGGCACCAAGACTTATTGCTACTGCTTGTACTGGCTTTTTTGAAAACCTATTGTCTTTGGATGGATGCCTTGCTCAGCCTAGATATAATAGGGAGGGCCTTGGACCTTCCTCAAAGCAGTGTGCCTTACCCTCTCTGAGGAGTGGA
>NW_026073000.1:0-1981 GCF_014885135.2 Alexandromys fortis
GGTGGTGGTGCACACCTTTAATCCCAGCACTCAGGAGGCAGAAACAGGCAAATCTGTAAGTTCGAGACCAGTCTGGTCTACAGAGCAGGTTCCAGGACAGCCAGGATTGTTACACAGAGAAATCCTGCCCCAAAAAAACAAAATGGTTTGGGGGTGATGTCAGTGCTGGAGTGCTCACCTAGCACGCTGCACGCCCGAGGTCCTAGATTTAATCCCCAGCACCAACACCAATAGGAGACAAGTTAAATTAGCTCAGTACCTGCTCTCTGCTGCTGTGTCTGAGCAGGAAATGGGTGACAGGCAGTGAAGCAGCTCAGGGGCTGAAAGTGTCTGCCACCAAGCCTGATGACTCCAGGTTAACCCTGAGGATCCGCGCAGTGGAAGGAGAGAACCGACTCCTATGAGCTCCACATGCCAAGGCACGAGCACCCACCCTGCCTGCACACACATCATACACTGTCTTACTTGGTGTCTCTGCTGCAGTAAAACACTGTGACCCAAAGCAACTGGGGGAGGAAAGGGTTTATTTCATCTTATAGCTTGTAGTTCATCATCCCAGAACATCAGGGCAGGAACTCAAGGCAGGATGGATGCAGAGGCCGTAGATGAACGCTGACTACTGGCCTGTTCATTGTGGCTTGCTCAGCCTGGTTTCTTATAGCACCCAGCACCACCTGTCCAGGGATAGATAGCACCACCCACAGTGAGATGGGCCCTCCTTCATCAATCATCAATCAAGAAAATGTACCACAGGCTGGCTCACAGGCCAACCTGTTGGAGGCATTTTCACAGCGGAGGTTCCCTCTTCCAACACAATTCTAACTAGTGTCAAGTTGACCTAAAACTATCCAACACACACACACGCACGCATGCACGCACATTGCCCCTGACTCCTCCCTTCTCCCTGTCATGCCCCTGGTAACTACCCTCTTGGAGCACTCTAGCATACAGAATACCTGCTCAGGTCTGGCCAGAGAAGTCAGGCATGCCCCTGTCTCAGGAAAGTGCTGTGAGATGGGGTTTTAGGTGCTAATGAGATCGCACTGGGACAGGGGTTACAGGAGAATGCCATCACTAAACAAAAACTGTCACAGATGAGCCAGGGCTGGTTCCCTCTTCTTCCAGAGTCCAGCCTAGTTCTCGGGGAGTGGCTTGGTTGTCTGGATTGTCCTGTCTTTCTTTCTAAATGTCCGTGGAGGGGGCAAGGAAGAGCTTAGAAAAGTCAGTTCATGAGCTATCTTCATGGAATCTGCACGTGATGTTCCAGTGAGGCAAACTGGAGAACTGAACTTTCCGAGCCGCCCAGGCTGGGGTCCTCCCAGCTTCCTGCATGACATCATCTAGGGGATGACTCCCCGCCATCTGCTGGCCTCCTACCCTAATGTTCTACATGAATTTACTCAAGACTCTCATAATATTCTAGGTGACAGACACTGACTGCCCCTATTTGACAGAAGGGAAACTGAGGCACAGAGCGACCACCTGATCTGCCCTAAGTCACACTGCTAGAAAGAGGCAGACTCAGGAACCGAACCTGGAATGTTCACTCTCCATTCTGTTTCTGCCCCTCCGTGACCAACGTGACACTCAGCTTCCTGAGAGGCACAGGGCCTGGTGCTTCAGGGAGCAACTGCGGGCCTGAGCCCCAGCTGTCCCTGCCCTCAACTTGATTGTGTCACACCTGTTCCTCACCTGAGACACTGGAAGGCTAATGTTCCTCATCGGTGACGACCCTGGATGTTAGTCAACATTCTTCTTGTACTCCCAAACACCAAGGAACTACATTTCCCAGATAGCCCTACATGTATGGTCATGTAATTTGTATTGACCAATAGGATGCAAAGAGGAGCTGGGCAGTGGTGCATGCCTTTAATCCCAGCACTCGGGAGGCAGAGGCAGGCAGATCTCTGTGAGTTCGAGGCCAGCCCGGTCTACAAGAGCTAGTGCCAGGACAGGAACCAAAAAGCTACGGAGAAACCCT
>NW_026073001.1:0-2014 GCF_014885135.2 Alexandromys fortis
CTCTATGTAGACTGTCTGCTTGCCTCTGCCTCCCAAAAAGTGTACCTAGGTTGTTTTGTTTTAAGATTTATTTATTATGTATACAGTGTTCTGCCTGCATGACAGAACAGGGCACCAGATTTCATTACAGATGGTTGTGAGCCACCATGTGGTTGCTGGGAATTAAACTCAGGACCACTGAAGATCAGTTTGCTGTAGGAAGGCTTGTAGCTTGTGGTTACCCACTTACTGGGGCATGGCCTCTTATACGATACACATGGATGCAGATTCTTTTTTTTTCTTCCTCCTTTTCGCCAGCTGCTCATTCGGATTGTTGGATAGCAGGATTTGATCACTGTTCCACCGTTCAAGCAGAGAATTCTGATTTGTGAGTTTACCCCTAAATAAATATCTATTTCTCATTTCTGAGCTAGTGTGGGATTTCTTTCAAGCATCCATTCATCATTAGGTCCCCTCATCGGTGCTCTTACTCTCCGATTCATCTATCCAGCCCACATTTTGTTTATTTTTAGCATTTTTATCTGTTGCTGTTGTTTGTTTTTATGTTTATGTACTTTTTATTTTATTATTATTTTTTAAAGACAGTGTCTCATCATATGTCATATGGTCCTGGCTAGCCTGGACCTCATTCATAGACACCTACCTGCATCTGTTGAGATTAAAGATAATGCACCACCACACCCATACAATACATACATATTAGTACATATCTAATAAAATGTAGGGCGTCTCAACCTTTTTCAGGGCTGACCCATACTTTGATATTATAGTCACCAGTACTAGGGCCAGGGATGCAGCTCCGTTAATGGAGCTACCAGGTACCAGGACCTAAATTTAATTCTCAGCACTGATATTTTTTTTGTTTTGTTTTGTTTTGTTTTTCAAGACAGGGTTTCTCTGTAGCTTTGGAGCCTGTCCTGGAACTAGCTCTTGTAGACCAGGCTGGCCTCGAACTCACAAAGATCCTCCTGCCTCTGCCTCCCGAGTGCTGGAGTTAAAGGGTGTGCGTCACCACCCCCCAGCAGTCAGCACTGAATTTTAGGAACTGGCGTGGTGGTACGTGGGTCAGTACTCTTAGCAAACAGGAGGTAGAGGCAAGAGAACCAGAAGTTCAAGGTCAATGATCTGAAGCCATCCAGGGGCTACACGAGACCCTATTTCGTGAACACAGCTTCACACATTATGTAATATAAAGTGGAAGTACGTTTGGAGCTATTTTAGAATTTCTTGAGAGCTAGAAAAATGGCTCAGCAGTTAAGAGTGTTAGTTACTCTTCCAGAGGTCCCAGGTTGGATTCCCAGCACCCACATGGTGGCTCACAAACCTTCCCTGGCCCTCACTGGCACTATATTCATGTGGTGCACAGACAGACATGCAGGCAAAACACCCATACCCATAAAATAGAATGGGGAAAAAAAAAAAACCAACTTAGCTGAAAATTCTGTTCTAATCCCAAGCCAAAATACATTTAATGATTTTTCTCCTCTTTGGTTTGAGACAGAATCTCATGTCATCCAGGCTGGCTTTAAGTTCAGCATCTAGCCAAGGGTGAGCCTGAACTCCTCCCAACCCTCCTCCTCCTCCTCCCAAACACTGGGGTTACAGGTGTGCAGCACCACACCTGGCTTGCATATAGTGATTTTGTTGTCGGACCCCCCCCCCACAGGCAGGATTTCTCTGTGTAGCCCTGGCTGTCCTGGAACTCACTCCGCAGACCAGGCTGGCCTTGAACTGAGATATCCACCTGCCTCTGCCTCCTGAGTGCCAGAATTAAAGTGTCCCACCACCCAGCCTTATATAGCAATTAAAAAAAAAAAAAAGTATTACATTTACTTATTTGTATTTTTGCATGTGCACACATGCACTTGTAAAGTTTGATGCCAAGTGCCGGGCCATCATGCTGGACCTCGTTTAATGATTTTTTTTAAATAAAATTCAAGTGAGTAACTCAAACTAAGTTTTTCTTTTTCTTTTACATTTTTATTTTAGGGGGTGTGAGTAGAAGTCAGAGGAC
>NW_026073002.1:0-2037 GCF_014885135.2 Alexandromys fortis
CAACCATCTGTAAAGAGGTCTGGCGCCCTCTTCTGGCCTTCAGGCACACAGACAGAATATTGTATACATAATAAATAAATAAATATTTAAAAAAATGTTTGAGTTTATTTCTCCATGACAAAGTTAAAATATTTTGGAAAAATAGTAACTTAGTAGAAACTTTTCAGAGTAAGAAAAAATAAAAAAATACAAAAAGAACATGCTAAATTGATAATAATCAAATGCAGAGGATATTATATTAAAAATAATCGAGAATTGGGTAGATGGTTCAGAAGGTAGCTGCCACCCATGAAAAACATACTTTGATCTTTAGGACCATATGATGGAATCAGATGTCATAGGTCCTAATCTCTACATGCACACACAAAGGCATTCACAACGCACTCACACACACACAAAAGACACACATTAAATATAATAAAAATTTAAAGAATAATCCACAAGATCAACATGGAAGATGATCATAGAATGCTATGTGCTATTATAGAAGGAGGCATTTTATTGTTCAAGTGTGTGCATGTGCACAATGTATTTATGTTCTGGTGCCATACCATGCATGCTGAAATGAGAAGAAAACTCTGAACATAGATACTCACCATTCACATGTTTTTGTGGAGGAGGGTCATCTTTCTATCTGTTGTTTCATTGGTTAATTAATAAAGAAAACTGCTTGGCCTTTGATAGGACAGAAAATTAGGTTGGCAGAGAAAACAGAACAGAATGCTGGGAGAAAGAAGCAAAGTCAGACAGTAGCCATGATTCTCCGACCCCAGACGGATGTAGGCTAGAATTCTTCCTGCTAAAACACAATCTCATGGTACTACACAGATTATTAGAAATGGGTTAATCAAGATGAGAGAACTAGTCAATAAGAGGCTAGAACTAATGGGCCAAGCAGTATTAAAAAAATACAGTTTCCGTGTAATTATTTCTGGTAAAGCCAGCCGTGAAGTAGCTGGGCGGGGGGGGGGGGGGGGGGGGGGGGGGGGGGAGTGGCCTGTCGCTCCTCACAACAGTGTGGCACCCAATGTGGTAATGAACTCCACATAAAATCTGAGAGAGAGCTTAATTTTTTTGTAGTCTTCTGATCTTTGTTCTTCTTTTTCTTTTTTTTATATTTTATTTATTTATTAAAGATTTCTGCCTTCTCCCCGCCACCGCCTCCCATTTCCCTCCCCCTCCCCCGATCAAGTCCCCCTCCCTCATAAGCCCGAGGAGCAATCAGGGTTCCCTGACCTGTGGGAAGTTTAAGGACCACCCCCCCTCCATCCAGGAGAGTTAATTTTAAACACACAAAAAGAGTTTAACACAACTTTTTGCTATTTGCTAGGGCATGCTATAGAGAGATTTCCTGATTCAGCAACAGCAACAGAAAAAAAAAGCTGCATCATTTTAAAGTGCAGCTTCCTGGGACTGTGCCGCCAGTACAAACTCTGGCTTTAAAGCATTTCAATGGCTTTTATGGGACTGGGTGTTTGTGTGCCCACTCAGGATTGGGAAGAAAGTAGCTGAGACCATGCTGTTGGCTCAGCTCTTCCTGCCTGGGCAGACAAGCATGGCAGATTCCTGCGCCATACAGAAGAGATGTTTCTAGGCTGTGCAGTGTCTGCCTGTCAGATTTGGCTGTAATTTGGATGAAAAGAGTTTCTGTGCCACACAATCAGTCTCAGAGTTAAACTGCTGAGTGTGTCTCCAATGTGGACTTGCTGTGTGCTTAGAAATGGGCTGCAGCTCAGGGGCCCCAAATGAATCTGAGGCAGGAGAGGCTGCTTCATGCTGAACTGTGCTGACCTCAGGCAGGAAGGATCGTAATTAACATAATAACAGCGCAATTAAGGTTTAGACTGGCAGTAAACAGGCAGTACCACATTACTTCTACCTGGTGCAATGTAAGTTTTTAAGAAGTGATTAACATTTTAAGAAATGCTCCTGCTGCAAGTACTGGCTTTGTGGGAGCCTAGGCAGTTTGAATGCTCACCTTACTAGACCTGGATGGAGGTGGGAGGTCCTTGGACTTCCCACAGGACAGGGAACCCT
>NW_026073003.1:0-1974 GCF_014885135.2 Alexandromys fortis
TAGGATCATGAACTATAGGCTTAATAACCTTTACTTATAGCTAGTATTCGCTTATGAATGAGTACATACCATATTTATCTTTTGGGGTTTGGGTTACGTCACTCAGAATAACGTTTTCTAATTCTATCCACTTGCATGCAAATTTCAAGATGTCATTGCTTTTTACTGTTGAGTAGTGCTCTAATATATAAATGTGCCACATTTTCTTGATCCATTCTTCCATTGAGAGGCATCTAGGTTGTTTCCAGGTTCTGGCTATTACAAATAATGCTGCTATGAACATAGTTGAACAAAAGCCTCTGTAGTATGATTGAGCATCTTATGGATATATGCCCAAGAATGGTATTGCTGGATCCTGAGGTAGGTTGATTTCCAATTTTCTGAGAAAAAAAAAATTCTGAGAAATTTTCAGTTCTTAAGGAGTGAATTATACAATGAATAATCTAAGAAACCAATGTCAGTGACTTGCCTGTTCTTTAAATAGTGATAGAATAGTTAAGAATCTGAGTGTACTTTCTGTGACATTCAAGAGTAATCATCAAGCAAAGAAATAGTCTATGCAAGAATCTTAAAAAAAAGACTGATGCAGTATAAGAAGGATTATAGATATTTGAAAATTCTTTTTTTGTGTGTGATATTCTCATGTAGCCTAGGGAGGCCTTGAACTCCTTATTCTTCTGCTTTTACTTCATTAGTGCTGAGGTTTCTGGCAGAGGCTACTGTGCCTAGGTGGAATCCTACAAAACAGATAGATTTCTTTTAGAACCTAAATGCTGTCCGCTCCTTAGAACAGCTAGAAGAGCTAATTTGACCCAGTAACCGCATTGCTAAATAGCTCAAAGTTACCAGAGACAGTATAATGATTTATCAGTTTCATCTTTCCTTCTAAGCATTTGTCCGAAAAAGCATCTTCGAGAACTTAGTTCTATCTGTGTCCCCTGAGATAGAAAACCCTAATTCTATTATATGGAGTAAATGTCTCAGTACAGAAATGAATCATAAAAAATAATAGTTTGAAGAGTCTTGGCAGAAGGTCCCTTAATCTTACTAGACACAACACAGAAAGAAAGAAAAGATGGTGAACTCTGGGTGACACAACAAAATTGCCACATTCACAGTGAGCTAAAAAAAGAATAAAAAGAGGGCTTAGAAACATTCATTGTGGTAAAAGAAGGCTATAAAGCAAACTATATTTTGCAGAAAATTTTAAAGCTTGGGCATTTGGATTTGTATACAGAGGCTCACTGTAACATGTTTGTGAAAGGAAAGAAGCTGGAAGCAGCCCATCGGTAGATGAATGATTAAATAAATTAAATCGTAAAATAGTTATGTCCTGGAACATGACAAAACAAAGAAAAACAATCATGATATGCATCCCTGTGTGTGTCCCTGGATACCTATTTAGAAAGAATACAGACATATTCTGTTGAAAAGCCAAACTCTTATTTGGTAAAGACAAATTCTTGCAGAAGTTCGGGTTATCAGCACAAGATATGTACAAACAAAATCATGCCAGTTAATTCCAGCATGGGTAGGGGAGGGGCCACCAAAGCTCCTGGGGAGCTAATGGCAGTTGATAGCAGCCAAAGGAGGGAAAATAACTTTTCTTTAGAAATGTGCAGGTTGTCCATGCCCTAGTGGATGACCTCAAAACAGATATGTTTTGTTGAAAAGCTAGCTACTCTATTTAGTAAGAACAAAGTTGTATTATTTTTGTTTTACTTGCAGAAATTCAACCCCCATATGGGTTAAAAGTAAAAGTAGAGAGAACATGAAGTTGGGAGAGAAATATATTGGCAGAGGGCCGGGTGAGTTTGAGGAAGAGTAAAGAGTGGATATAATCAAGATATAATGTATATGCATATGAAATAGTCAAAGAATAAATAAATATTAATCAAAATTAAATTAAAATATACACATTATGAAAGAAGTGATTGATAACCTGTCCTTTTGTTTTATGAGAGGCAGTTCTAT
>NW_026073004.1:0-2020 GCF_014885135.2 Alexandromys fortis
GGAGGGGGAGGGAAATGGGAGGCGGAGGCGGGGAAGAGGCAAAAATTTTTAATATATATTAATATATATAATATTAATACATATAAAGAAATTGGTGGCAAGACTAATCCAGCTTTTCTTATTTAACTACTGACTTTCCATGACACTCACTGTTGCTTGCCTAACACTGGACAGAGTAAAAGCTTTTGCAGAACAGTTGATAGTGTCCAGAGAAGAATCGTACACGGCTTATAAATGAGAGATTCGGGAGTATACTTTCCAGACCAGAACAGTATAGATACAGATGGTAGTAAGCACATGTTATAGTAAGATATACAAACTCTCCAATTGCTTATTTTCTTAAGCATAGATAAGGTTTGTCTTCTTCCCTTGTTACAAGATATAAAAATTCATTATAGGGATAAAAGAATGAGAAGGCTAGCCACAATCACAAATCTGTGTTTATCTCAAATTAGTAAATGCCTACAATATACTGCTTTTCTTATGTATTTCTTTCATCTGCAAGGAAAACATAATTTTCACATTCCCCAATATTTTTCCCAAATAGGAAGCATTTTATCTGAATCGTTCCCCAAGATGTAATATAATATATATTAACCATTTAACTTATTTTTTGTTCTTTACTCTTAACAACTTATATATACATTAGGATAATTATTACATATATGTTTATATATAAATAATACATAAATCATTACATATATGAGAACAATTATTGCATTATATTACATGTGTAATATGTATATATGATATTCAAATATTTATTAGGCTTATGGCTTGATATATTCATTATAAATGAAGATATTATATACTGACACCATAATATTAGGTTCCTCATTCACATAAGTATATGAGTAGGAAAATAGTCTGCTCTCTAAAGACACTGATTTTACTGTTAAAAATTTCATTTTACTGTCTAATCATCTGGCCAGACCTCCACATCTAAATGGCATTCCATTAATGTGTAGAGATATAATGCAGGAAATAAACATGATTTCAGATCACATCCTGGATAAATTATTGAAAGAATAAAAAGTAAACTTTTCATATGCCAAGTTTATTTAAATGTTTGATCCTACAAAAAAGATAAATTATATCACAAAATATTTTAAAATTAGAAATCACTTCCAAACTGCTGAACATTATAAGTTAGCCTCACAAAATAATTTTAATGTCACCTACTAAAGCATTTTACCAAGTGGTTGGCTGTGAGCTCTGACAACTATGAACTATGACACCTACTAAAGTGTTTTACCAAATGGTTTACTGTAAGCTGTCACATCTATGAGCCTTGACAATTACCAGAATGACAAGGGATTCTTAAAGGATAATAAGTTGCACTTCCATCTTGGTGGCAATCAACAGCTGAGTAATTGCTCTTTAAACCCATTCAGTAAAAGGGAAATCATATCTTATACTGGAACCATGCTAGCTTCTCGGGGATAACAAGGTCAAAAATTACTAATGTCTGTACTACTGCCACCTAGCTAGACAAGGATAGTTCTTTACCCCATTAGAAAATTTTTTCTTAAGCCCACATATAAGATTAGGTACCACTCCTCATCAAAGAAAATTCTTTTTAGAGCATATGGAAATTGTCACAGAAAATTTAACTGGATACAACATAGAGATTAATAGATTGTTGGGAGACCATCTCCAATGTGCATCTATATCACAGTCTTAAATCTAAGGCTCAGGGAACATCATAGAAAGATTGTAGGAGAAAGAATGCCAGGAAAACTTCCACAGAGCAGCATCTTCTAGAGATACAATGGACATGTCATTGTGAAATGAAGAAAATGTATGAGCTCTAAAAACTAGACAAAGAAATACAGGAAAGTAATGAAAGCAGTCTCTCCCTGGGATCACCATCCTCATTTTTTTAAAATATTTATTTATTTATTTATTATGTATACAATATTCCATCTGTGTGTATGCCTGCAGGCCAGAAGAGGGCACCAGACCCCATTACAGATGGCTGTGAGCCACCATGTGGTTGCTGGGAATTGAACTCAGGACC
>NW_026073005.1:0-1995 GCF_014885135.2 Alexandromys fortis
ATAACAAGTTCCAGGCCAAACCATTCTAAATACAATCCATATATATATTTAGAAATCAGCTTGATCATGTTTATTCAGCAAGACAGCAGCAGAAATTTCCACCTTGCACACATGACTTTCCTAACCACGGAGTATTGGCCAGTATTCTAATACCAGGCATAGATTCCTTCCTGTGAAACAGGCTTCAAATACAACCAAGGTAGTTCATGACCCAAAAAAAAATCATTCTGCTATTGCAACATCAGGGGAATATTTCCTAACATGCCAATAATGTCGATTACAGGGCTCACAGCTGCATAAAACCATCGATGACTTTTCTTTCTCCACTAGAATGAATCACTCCCTTTGGCATTAGGACAGGTGGCTAGCATGTCGGAAGCTTTCAGCTCACTGCCAGCTTGCTTCCTTGAGGTCTGGGACCAAAATATCAAAGTATTGAATGTCTTTAGCAGTAGAGGCTTAATTTCTAATTCTGGTGCATAACCGAAAGCAATAGCAATTGGGTGTATTTTTCGGGAAACCAATGGGGCTTCTTAGATCAGCAACTCATAGTGAGGTACCTGATATCTGGCACTAAGGTGTGTGGGGTGTGTGTGTACAAACAATTGCAGATACCTGTTGAGGACAGAGGCATCAGATTCCTCTGGAGCTGGAGTTGCAGGCATTTGCGAGCTTCCTAAGGCAGCTGCTGGGAACTGAACTGAGGTCTTCTACAAGAGATTTCTTATCCATTTTCCAGCTCCTGGAGCTTTTGTTTAATAGCTCATGACTTCTAGAAATAGCATTATTTGTATATATGCAGAGTATCTCTGTTCAAATACTTTCAAAAACTTGATTTTTAATTAGCTTATAAAATAGTAGTTTTCTATGTGGCTTTTTAAAAAACAATTTTATTTACTTATCTTACATTCTGGACACAGCTTCCCCTCCCTCCTCTCCTCCAAGTCCCCCCAATCCACCCTATGTTTCCACCCCCCAATCCCCTTCTCCTTCCTTTCTGTTTAGGAAAGGGCAGGTCTCCCATGTGTATCAACAAAACATGGCATATCATGTTACAGTAAGACTAAGCACTTCCCCTTGTATTAAGGCTGGGGGGCAAGTTGACCCAGTATGAAGAGTAGTGTGCCACCACTGTCCGGCTCTACATGGCTTTTTAATGCAAATATAGTTGCGGCGAAGCCCGGCGATGGTGGCGCACGCCTTTAATCCCAGCACTCGGGAGGCAGAGGCAGGCGGATCTCTGTGAGTTCGAGACCAGCCAGGCTCCAAAGCCACAGAGAAACCCTGTCTCGAAAAAAAAAAAAAAATCTGCAATATAGTTGCGGCGAACTCCCTGACCAGCAGGAAAGAACAGCCACCAGACGAGGATTCTTCTCAAATCACGCTTTATTGGAGCCTCTTGGTTGAAGGGAGAGCAGAAAGCAAGGGGCCCCAAGCTCTGATTTGCAGCTGCTTATATAGGGAGTCTGCCTAGCAACCTTTGATACTTTGATACTTTAACTGCTTTTCTGGAGACCCACCGGCTGGAAAGAAAGCAGGGGAACATCCCTGTCAATTACAGACCACAAGGAAGTTCTCCTGCTGGTCAGGGGAAGTGTGGGCAGCTAGATCACAACAACTCATCCTGTTTTCTGGTGGAAGAACTGCAACCTTATCAAGCGAGGCCATGACCAAATGCCATATTGTAATGGCAGCCACTCAAATCGGCTCCCAGCATATAGTATTGGCTAGCCATCCCTTACCCTCTCTTCCCTAACCCCTTCTAAGCCCCACTCTAATTGTTGAATCTTCAATGTTCTCCCTCATACTTCATTTAAGCCCTCTTCTCTCCCCACCCATAATGGCCTTTCTCCAGCATCCTTGCCTTTAGAGACACTCGAATTTAAATAAACAAAAAAGCTAAGGTCTACATATGAGAGAGGGCATATAGTTTTCTTTCTTTCTAGGCCTGGGTTACCTTACTCAGTATATTTTTTCAATTACATCCACTGTCCT
>NW_026073006.1:0-2003 GCF_014885135.2 Alexandromys fortis
AAAAAAAAAAAAAAAAAAAAAAAAGACCATTATTTAAGGGGGTGAACCCACAACAACAATAAGAAATAAAACAAAGTAAAAAATAAAATAAAATAAAATAAAGCAAACCTAGTTCAGGCCTCCCTCAGACTGTGCTTGCAATTCTTCCATTGCGACACCCACCACAGTGTGATGGAGCCAAAGGCTTTCCTAGAGCCAAGCAGTTGAGGATGCATGCTGTTGGATTTCAACTTCTAAATCTGAGATTAGAGCAAACTTCTTATCTTCATAAAATATCCATTTCAGGTATTCTGTCACAGTAACATACAGGGAGGGAAGGGGCCCATTTATGATCGTGCTGAGTCCTTCCTTACATATGATGTCACATACTGTGCGTGCCTCTCTTCGGCGCTCTCCCTGCACGACTGTGTGACTGCAGCAGCTGGGATGACGTCTACAGGGCAACAGTCAGCGAGCAAATGAATCCTCCTTTTTCCGCCCCGAAAAGAAGCAAGTCAGGCTTTAATTTGGCAAAGAGGCTCCTCCCATTGATCCTGTAGTTAAAAAAAAAATCCAAGTAGATTGAAACGTTCAAGGTGAATCCTGGTACCCTTTCCTCGGCCTGGATTGGACAGGAATCAAAACTCAGGATTAGGCCACTAGGAATTGTGTGAGATGGTCCTGTTGGGCCCAAAAGCCCCACCAAGGAGGAGGTCGCCCCAAGAGACATTCACAGCATGGTGGATGCAATAACAAGAGGAATTTTTATTCTGCCACGGCAGAGGTCCCTCAGCCCCAAGAGGAGAAGGACGCCTGCTTTGTCCATTACAAGCTCTTTTAAAGGAAAAAACCATAAAATCAGGGAGGGGGTAGTACAGAATCAAAGGGAAAGTCCAAAAATCATTTGTCAACTGTTTTGACTAGTTCATACAATGGTCAGCTAACTCTATTTGATCAATGTTATGGCGGTTACAAGGAGGAACACCTGCAGGTCATCTCACCCCAGTTCCAGGGTCCAGGTCTATTTGCGAAAGACTACAATGGGGATGGAACATACTCAAAGCTCCCGTGCACGCGTGGCTGGTTATTAGGGACCTGGTTCCCAGGATGGGGGTGCAGTAGTGCTAAGGTGTCTCAAAGTCTTTCAGTCCCAAGTCCTTATATGAAGTGAAATTGGTGAGTCTGATACAAGCCTGAGAAAGGAAGCCTTTTCTCATCATCCAGCATGTCTAGCAGGTCTCTGAGACAAGAATATGCTTGTGCACACAGTGTGAGTGAGTGTGCCTGAGTATGTATCTGAACTCTGGGAGCTGAGAAGAAGCACTTGTGGCACCCCCAGCACTGGAGAAATAGAGTTAGGGAGAGGCTGCCAAAGAAAGCCAGCCACTTCCTGGGCATCAGTTTTTCAGCCTTGAATGCTCCCCCAAAGATCCGTGTGTTGAACACTTGGTTCCTAGTTGATAACTCCATTGAGTGATAGTAAAACTCTTAGGAGTTGGGGCCTCATAGGGAGAAGCTAGGTTACTGGGGAACATGCTCTTCAAAAGGGGTGCTGGTCCTATCCCTCCCTCCCTCCTTCTATCCCCCTTTCTTCTTGGCATCTGTGATTTAGGAACTTTACTCCAACATAAGTTCCTTGCCATGATATTCAGCCCTCCACAGGCCCAAAGAGACAGGGCCCATGAGTTATGGACAGAATATTCTGAAACCATGAGCTAAGATAACAAACCTTCCTCCAAGTAAATGCGGCTTTGTCTTGGGTAATTTGTCACAGCAATGTGATCTCTCTAAGACCTCTGAAAGAGTCGGTGTGATATGATGTGGGAGTGTCATATATCAATCTGTTGATTTCATTGGTTAAGTTATAATAAACCAACTGCTTGGCCTCAGCTTAGAACATAGATGGGAGGAGTAAACAGAATAGAATTCTGGGCGGAAGAGGAAGTGAAGTCAGACTCTGCTCTGCTCCCGGAGAGACCCGACAGCTCTACTGGAGCAGAGACGCCATGCTCAGCTCTCCCAGG
>NW_026073007.1:0-1977 GCF_014885135.2 Alexandromys fortis
TTTTTTTTTTTTTTTTTTTTTTTTTTTTTAACCTATGAATAGGTTGCCTTTGACCTCAGAATCGCTAACACAGGAGAAAAAACACATCGTGAGAGCATGGCTCCTTGCCTTCTTAAGCTTTGGAAGGCTTAAGAAAAGACCCAGTCTGAGGGAATGGCTCAGTACACTACTTTCTAATTGTTAAAAAAAAAAAAAAAAAAGACTGACAACCAGATCGGGCTAATCAAGCTAATTTCCTTGTTAAACAGAACTAGTTTGAGACAATTCTTGAGCATTTTCCCTCTCGGTACTGAGATTTCAAGTTGGTCTTTATCCGGATTTGCTTGTTAAATGCACTTTAGTTCAGTGCCAGATTTGGACCCCTAACAAACTCCTCCGGTTCAGAATAATCAAACAGATACACAAACTGGTTTCTGCCTCTTTCCTGGGAAACGCCTGATTATAACATACTCTGAGTATAAAGAAACAAGCAAGCCTTTAACATAACAGGAGCAGCAGCCTGGCTCTGCAGATCGCTGCCAATTGAGACAAGGAACACCCTGGCTGCTGGGACTTTAAATTTAGACTTAAAAGTTATTTGTTCTCTTTAGCAGTTTTAAAACAGTTCTATTAGGACTTGTATGTGCTTTGGTTTTAACTTTAACTCATAATGATTGTAAACACCCTGGGATGTGTGCATGAAGGGTGCTACAGAAATGTAGGAGGACTCTGGGCTGGATGGTGGGCACACCTTTAGTCCCAGCGCTGGGGAAGCAGAGGCAGGTGGTCTACTGAGTGAGTTCCAGAAAACCCTATCTCAAGAAAAAAAAAAAAAAAAAGAAAAGAAAAAGAAAGAGAGACTGTGATCTAATATGTAGTGTTGTTTGTGGTGCCCACGCCATCATGGCCTGTGCATGAGGCTGCGGAGCTCTCCCTTGTAGCGGAGGATCGCTTTCTGCTGTCTTTTTCTTTCTCTTCATTCTCACTCCAATACTTTGTTCTCTTTAGTCATCATTTTCATTAGAAAATGTTCTTTCATATTGTAGTAATTTTCATAGAAATACTAATCTAATTTATTAGTTTACTCCCAGGCGTTAAAGATGGAAACCAGATGATACCTTAGATGGTAAGTAATTGCAGCCTTAATTGCCACCACCAGTTGAGATCTCATTCTTATTTGTGAAATACGGCATGGCCTCTCACTTTTAGGCACCTGTGGCTGTCCCACATGTGTCCCATCATCTAGTGTTTGCTCTAAAAATATCAAAGATGTGGGGCCGGACTGACTGTTCCAGCAGGAACTGCCTGTGTATTCATGCCCAGGCTACTGCTGGCTGGTTTCAGAGCAGGGCTTCCTCAGTCACTCTCTTCTGTCTTTTTACATCTGTGGGCTGGGTGTTGGGCACACGTAGTCCCAGCATTGGGGAAGCAGAGGCAGGCAGGCGGGTCCCTGAGTTTAGGGCCAGCCTGGTCTACAGAGCGAGTTTCAGAAAACCCTTTCCTCCATCAGTGTAGTGAACGAGCGCAAGCATCATGACTTCCAGAAACGGGAGCAACTGGCTTCTATGCTTCGATTTCCTCTGGAGAGGAGGGAGGGGATGGTATCGTTGCTGTGAACATTAGCACCCCAAAACCCCGGGCAGTGGTTAATTCTCGGTTCAGAAGTGGACAATAAGTTAAGTTGTTTGTCCAAATGGCATGAGTGGCTTAAAGTCACATTTCTGTGTGCCACATGGTTTAAGAATAGCTTGTAGCCAGGTGATGGTGGCTCACACCTTTCATCCCCGCGCTCTGGCGGCAGATGTGGGCAGCCGGCTGTGATGGCCACGGCTACACAAAGAAACTGTCAAAAACAAAGCAAAACAAGCTAGGCAGTAGTGGCACATGCTTTTAATGCCAGCACTCTGGAGGCAGAGACAGAAGGATCTCTGTGAGTTCAAGGCCAGCCTAGTCTACAGAGTGAGTTCCAGGAAAGGATCCAAAGCTACAGAGAAACTG
>NW_026073008.1:0-2039 GCF_014885135.2 Alexandromys fortis
AAAAAAAAAAAAAAAAAAAAAAAAAAAAAAAAAGCAAATCCTTGGATTTGGCCACAAGGGGGCAGCTGGGACATTTCCTCCTAAATCTTCAAGTTCTAAACCACCATGAAGAAATGGGCACTGGGGCCTCTCTGCTCACCAGGCGGCTTAACATCACCTTTCAGCTGAGTTCTCACGGTGTTTCTTGGAGTGTATATTGTTTTGTTTTAAAACAAATTATTTTCCAATTTCTTTTCAGATCTAGAGAGCACTCTGGTTTAGAACTCTGTGCCAAGATTACCATCTACAAAAGATCTTTGGAGACCAATAAATTGTTAGGCTAATTTGGAAAGCTGCAGAAAATGTTTTATTTTAATTATGTTTGACCCCAGATGAAAATGAACGGTAATGATCATCTGATTCCGCCACACTTAATAAAGCTTGCTCTAAGTGCTTTGAGATTCGCCAAATACTTGCCTCATCACCTAGGCTCCATTCGTCATTCCCATTTTTGTGATAGCCCAAAAACTTTCAAATCAAAATTTATTGTGGAATTTTATCACTGAGCTAAACAGTGGGAGGTCTGCAAACATAAAAACAAGCAGAGATTAGTAATAGCTAAATTCCACATCTCTGCAGTTCTGCAAAAACATAAATTCACTTCATCTTTTAGGTACATAAAGAGTTGGGAGTTAATCTGAAAAACAAACGCTAGGTTTCCTATGCATGTGCACTGCAGGGGTCAGGGTGCTTTTCACTTACAGTGACAGGTACTTTTTAATGATGGGGTTTTTGTCACTTTTAAAAATAGACACAAACGTGTGTTCCAAGGTTCTGTGATTCCTTCCCCTAAACATCCTATTTAGAATTCTACTAAGCCCCCTTCACACACACACACACACACACACACACACACACACACACACCCTACTCTGGTTTCCTGATTCAATGAGCAACATCTGACTTGCTGTTTTACTTGGCCTCTCACTAACACCCCTTCCTCAACTACAACAAAATGCCTTATGATCAAACCCAAATCTTGCCTGTTCCATTTAATGCTGTGTTCACAGTTTATACTTGCGCCTGCCACCCTATGGGGACTCAGCAATTCAGCCAAATGGTGCAATTGTCAAAGGAGGGGAAAAAATGGAGTCTTCCTATTATACTTTTGAAAATGGCTATTTTATTTCCAATTTTTCGAAAATCTTTTATAATAGATAATCTTCTCCGCCAGAATTGAAGTATGCTTTTAAAGCAGGCATCTTAAACCATCCTTGGACTCTTGGTCATTGCTGAGAGCATCCTCTGGAATGCCCAGACACAGATGGAGCTGGACCATGTTATCAGCAAAGGTGATCCTCCTGAGTTGCCATGGCATTACACAGGCAGAGATGTATCACACTGCCGATGGTACTGGCCTGGAAGGGAGAGCCCATAGTCCTTTCGCCTCTGTCACTGGCAAGCCAGGAGTTAGATCACCCAGTTCAGTTTTGACTGTCTCAATGTCCTCATCGGAAAAAGAACAAAGGGTATAAAACTAACCACCAATTCAAAAGACTTTTGAACTCATGAAATGTAGAAGTGTTTAGAAAGAACAAAGTATTTTTCAAATATGAGGTAGTTTGAAAACCAGTGTTTCCTAACCTCTGTTAAATAAATAATACACCTCTACTTCACATGGCCATCCACTTTTTTTTTTTTTTTTTGTCAGTGTCTCACTAGGAACCTCTGGCTGGAGTTGACTATGTAAACCAGAGCAGTCTCTTAGTCACCTGTGGCCTCCACCTCCCAAGTGTTTAATCTCTTCCTGATGGCTTAACTAACAGCCCTGGGGTGGATGCATAACCCAATCCCTAGACTTTCCCTTTGCCATAGCTGATTTGAATGACACTGGAAGTGCCTGCTGCTCCTATCTCCAGGGTAAATCTTTTTTTTTTTAATTTATTTATTAAAGATTTCTGTCTCTTCCCCACCGCCGCCTCCCCTTTCCCTCCCCCTCCCCCAATCAAGCCCCCCTCCCTCATCAGCCCAAAGAGCAATCAGGGTTCCCTGCCCTGTGG
>NW_026073009.1:0-1968 GCF_014885135.2 Alexandromys fortis
CTGTGTTATTACTCTATTTGGAGACTCTTTTATCTGCCACTCGGAAGAGCCCTTACTCCTTGTCTGCCAAAATATATTGCTAAAACTCTTCCATATTCTTCTAAATGTGTTTCTATATTATTTACAAGTCTCTGAAACATATATTTCCTGTTTTGACTTAAAAGTATTTCATTTATATTTTTATATTGCAGAAGCATATTTGACTATTTTCATTTAATTTCCTATGGTCACACCTCATTTCAGTCACAAAGTGAGAAAATCGATTGTTCTACATCTTCTACACTGAGGCAGGTGCTCTCCCTATCCCAGAACTCACTGATACACGTGTTCTAGCTGTCCTTTTCACTCTAACGATCTTCTATATCTGTCTCCCATACTCTTGGATTACCTGCTTGAGGCCATGATGTGAGAGTGATTTCTTTCTAATCTGTTGCTTTCATTGGTTAATTAATAAGAAACTGCCTAGGCCCATTTGATAGGCCAACCTTTGAGTGGTTGAGTGGACAGAGCAGAATGCTGGGAGAAAGGATCCGAGTCAGTGAGTCGCCATGATTCTCCCGCCGGACACAGACACAGGTTAAGATCCTCCCTGGTAAGCCATCTGCTTGTGGTGCTACACAGAATATTAGAAATGGGTTAGATCAATATGTAAGAGCAAGCCAATAAGAGGCTGGAACTAATGGGCCAGGCAATGTTCAAAAGAATACAGTTTCCGTGTAATTATTTTGGGTAAAGCCATGCTGGTGGCCGTGAGCCGGGGCGGCAGGAATGCAGACCACTGCTCCACTCCTCTCCTCTCAACAAGGCCATATCTGTCAAGCACTTATATCGTTTCTGTTGTTCCAAATGCTGGTCCTCAGCCTTGCATGCAGAAATAGGAGTGGCGGGCTACTTCCTGCCACCTGGCTAGCTTTACCTGAAATAATTACGTGGAAACTGTATTCTTTTAAACACTGCCTGACCCATTAGTTCTAGCCTCTTATTGGCTAATTCTCACATCTTGATTAACCCGTTTCTAATAATCTGTATAGCACCATGAGGTGGTGGCTTACTGGGAAGGCTCTTAATCTGTGTCCATCTTGGAGAGGAGAGCTATAGCATCTGCCTCACTGCCTTCTTCCTCCCAGCATTCTGTTCTTTCTACTATGCCTATCTAAGCTGCTGTCCTATCAAAAGTCAAGGCACTTTCTTTATTAACCAATGAAAGTAACACATAGACAGATGACCCTCCTCCATCACTTACACATAAAGTATTGTAGCCATTAATCTATCCTGCTAGTCTACAAAGCAGAAATCTCATGGGGCAGGAAATCAAACTCTCACTTCACATTTTTCTTTGTACACTAATTTTGTAACAGCTATTGTAAGGTGTTAACTGCTCCTTTGTAGAGCAATCACAATTAACATAGCAAAGATTAGAAATTATCTCCATGCAACAGCATTGATACTTAATGCATTGTTCATAGTTATATACAGGCATGTACACATTACATGTACTCTCATAGGCTTGTAAATATAAAATGACACTTACACTAATACACATATTCAAGAGAAATGTCAGAAACACATTCCTAAATCTATCCCCGTATAAGGAAAACAAAGAAACACTTACACAACAAATGTTTCCAAAGACATGGCACAAAATGACACTTTTGAAACACAATTGTTTAAATCTTGCCATGTAAAAGCAGTAGCAAATTTGAAGCAAATGTACCAAAGAAAATAGTGATTTCATGCATTTCCTTTCAATATTGTATATGAATAAATGTTTAAGTCTTTACCTGTGAGGATTCAATGACTAATTTTATTGTTTCTTTTCCCTGAAAGTGTTGATCACTTTTGTATAGTCTGAGATTGAGACAAATAAAACAGTGCAAATATTGGAACTTTGGAAATTATTGTGTATTTTGCTGGAGTTTATTGATGAGGAAATGGTCTGTCTTTAATTACAAGAAGCACTCTGAAATA
>NW_026073010.1:0-1967 GCF_014885135.2 Alexandromys fortis
GCAAATAGTGGCTGAGAATGGAAGGACCTTTCTTAGGTTGCGAGTCCTGAAGAGACAGATTGAAGCCACGTGAAGACAGTCAAGCAGAAGGAAAAGGCTGCAGGTGTGCTTGGGAGTTGGCTTGGATCCTGAAAAGAAAAGAGCAGGCACAGCTTGAGGGGCGGAGCTAGTCAGCACAACTCTAGGGCTGGGTCTGCTTCTCCGTTAGTTTATTCCTATGTCCGCTTCCTTGCTATAAAATGGATTTCAAAACAGCCTTTTAAATTATATTTTTATTTAAAGTTTTCCATACAGTATATGTTGATCTTGTTTTCCTCCTCTCCCCACTCTTCCCAGAACCTCCCTATCCACCCAACTTCATGTGAACCCTTTTGAATGTGCTGTTTTGTAGGACGTCTACACTTTTAAGAAAAAGGAGTCTTCTAAGGGGGGCAGAGTCCAACAAAAGGAATAGGAGACAAGGCCATAGGCCCATCAGTCGGGGGGCCCTCCTCCCCCATCCCCTCATTCTCCATCCCCTCTCCCCCCTTCCTCTTCTCACTTGCCTTTCAAAGACCCCCACACCTTGGGATGTCACTTAAGTTGTTTGTGAGAAAGCTGTTGTGCTGAATTTCGATTCAGATCCTCGGACCCATTATATTGTCTAATTTATCACGGCACATGCTGTTTACCAAACTCCTGTTACAAATAAATTTCTTTTGTACACATTACAAAGAAATGTTACATAAAATTAAGCACCAAGTAATGACTTTAATTTGCGGTTAGTTAATAATACACAGATGATCACATGGCTGTGAAGGAAGCCACTGGGGACGTTGGCAGATTTGCTGGCACAGAAGAAATCGGGCCTGCCTTGAGGCCTGCGGGCTTCATGTCCTGGGCATGGAGGAAGGAGGGCTCAAGAGTTAGCGGACATTTGTTGCTTTGACTTCTGGTAACATACGGAAATCTGGTGAGGACCTCTGCCCAAAGGAGTCTGAGTGACTTCTAGGCTTCATTAACGATTTCTGCAACTTATGTTTTTTGCATCTTGCCTGGCAAACAGGTTTTGACAAAACTTAATGGAATTTGCAGTTAACAGAAGACTGAATGACCTTGACTCAAACCCCTTTCAGCTTTGCAGGGAGCTATAATCGTCCCAGGTTCTATAAGCCACTGTACTCAGCTAATCTCCTGGCACTTAATGATCCCAAACTAAGACATCCAGACTCTACGTTTTTAAAAATGAAAGGAAAATTGAGTAGAGCCCTAAGAGTTGAAGGAAGCCAGTGTTACCTGTCTCAGAGGGTCCGTGGGCTATAAGCAATCACATAAGCAGAAAAATGAAAATGGCACCACACGGTAGCGGACAGGTTGGAAACATCAGCAGCCCAGTGGACTTGTGATTAACATTTGTTTAAAGCTCCAAAATGGAGGAATGAGGAAAATCTTTCCTTTTTCTCTTATAAAGTTAGCTTTTCTCAACGTTTTCTGATTCCACTGGCTGCCGCCTCAAAACTACGGTGGGGTAGAGGAGTCTCAATGGCAGATTCCTAATGACCAGTCTTCCCTCAGGCAGCCATTCCCAAAACCTCATCAAGGCTCCCCAGTTCACAGAGGAACGGCAGTTTACAGTCCATGTGCCCATGTCCTCTTGCCTTCCATATGAAAAGGTGTTAAAGATCCCGTTGACGCGGTTCACGGTGATACCTGAGCTTCTTAAGCCTTGTCTCAGAGAGCACATCAGCTTCCTGTTTACTTCTCTCCAGGCTTTGTTTGCTTCCCAAGAATATGAAGTCAAGTCATTCCTGACCATGCTTACTAATTGTGGGAAAGGATGGGGACCAGGAGGATCACGTGACTAAGCCAGAGTCAAGGCTCAATGTCGTTCTTAGCAGACTTTGGGGAAATATGGTAATGTACTCACACAAACAGGCACACACCCCATTACGGAGCTAATGACAAGCTGAAAATAGAAAGGAAACTTA
>NW_026073011.1:0-2036 GCF_014885135.2 Alexandromys fortis
ACTGCCCAGAGGCTCCAACACATCCAGCTGAATAATAAGGGTAGATGACCCAGACCAATCAGAGGCTGCCATGACGATGGCCTCGGTACAGCACTACTTGTTCCCCTCCCTTGGTGGGTGGAGGGTATATAAGGCTTTCCTCCTTTCCAAGATAAACAGAGATTTTTGTTTTTTAACCCGATCCCCAGTGTCTGAGTTATTGATACCTGACACTTGCCCCCTCCTCCAGGGTCCTAACAATGGAACACAGCAATGACCAGAATAACAATATATTCCTAAAGGTACAAAAGTGATACTTAGATCTTGATTAATCTCTAATTAGACTTAAGGTCCGCTTGACAAGAGGGAATTCATGGCTAGTACTAGAAACCAAGACAACCACACAGGACTAGTAAATTGGTTGATCTTAGAGGAGACTCTACTACCCCCACATTACTAGGCCAGGATACTTTTAACTCCATTCTAAATAAGTATCCTTATACTCACACTTGACATTAACACCTACCCTTCAACAAATAAGCTTCTCTTTGCAAAAGATAGAGACCATTATAGAAAACCCCAACTGGTCAAAATGAAAAGAACAACTGATCATGGTACCCAGCACTATTGGATACATATATACAACACAGTTTATTCATCTAAGGGTCAGAGAATATGACAGAAGAGGAGACAGAGAAATTGTTAGAACCAGATGTTCAGAAAGTCTGCTGTGAGATTGTGTCTCCTAAAAATGAGAGGAAAACATCATTCATAATACTTCAACAGTATGACTGCCTAACTAAAGCCTAAATAAGTATAATACCAATAGACAAGCTAAAATGGAAGCGAAAAATACCATGTGGCCCCAGACCTAGACATTTTTTATTGAGTCAGTTTTAAATAGTGATTTAGGGAGTTTTAAATGGGAGCTCATTGTAAAAGTATGGCTATCAGATGGCAAACAAACTTTTTGCGTTGGGTAACCAGAAATGTAACCAATATAATCCTGCTTATCTGAATATTTCACACAGAGGAAGCTATCCTTTGTAAATGCCAAACATGTTACTCCAAACAGGTTCAATTTTCAGCACCTACTAAGTTCAAGTCAATTGACTTATGTACTAATTGGGGACAAATGGTGGGATTCAAGAGCTGAGCAACTAAGAAGGGATAGAGGTATATTTATTTCTTTGTCTCCTAAGATATCAACTCTTTTTTTTCTATTAGTAAAAAACCAAATGTACACCACAACCAATTTCCTAAGGTATTAGACTTTATTAGGTAAGTTACATAAGTTTTCCTATTTCCCAACCAGGACACCTGAACTATACAATTACTATATTTTATAGCTACATAGTTGCAGGCTTAAAAGCTTTGTCCAATGTCACACAGTAATACTAATAGAAAAAAGCAAAATCACTTCTTTCTGACTTTATATCTTGCAAATTTCAACTACTTTGTCAGCTTAATGATATGATCACAGAAGATGTACAAAAATTCAATTAACATACATTTTAAGATGTGTGGAAGTCATAAGGAAGTCTGTTTAATACAGTATCAAATTAGCTGTACTGTTTCCATTGTTTCTTGTTTCTTTGGGATCTATTTCAGTGCCAAAGGAAATACTGACAAATTAGCTGTAGTTTATCTTTTGCAAAGTAGATGTGTAAGTGTACATAATAAAGCCTTTTCTTAGTCCTTTACTTGCTCTCTGGATCTTTGCCATTACAAATAAATGCCTTGTAATGCTAAGTTGTGGAGAAATTAATAAATATGACTGAAAGGTTTTCATAAACCTACTGTGGTTTTATGGAAAAGCATAAATTCCTGTCCATTTCTGCTCTAAAATGATGAGAAAATAAAGTATTTAGGAAGAAATTACGTAGAAAGTATTTTAGTTAAGGTTTCTTCTGCTTTGAAGACACAACATGAACATGGCCACTTTTGTAATGGAAAATATTTAATTGGGGCTGACTGATAATTCAGAGATTTAGTCCATTATCATCGTGATAAAAAGTGAAAGAGGACTCAGGTAGACATGTTTCTGGAGAGGTATG
>NW_026073012.1:0-1980 GCF_014885135.2 Alexandromys fortis
GAGGGAGGGGGACTTGATAGGGGGAGGGGGAGGGAAAGGGGAGGCGGTGGTGGGGAAGAGACAGAAATCTTTAATAAATAAATAATGAATGAATGAGAAAAAAGAACTTAAACCTTTAGCCTGCAAAATATTTTTAACACACTGTCAACCATTTTGAGGTTTTCTTTGTCTTTGAATCTCTCTTTACTGTATATCTCTCTTTTTATGAACACATGAACCTTTAAATTACTGAGCAATATGGGTAGGATTAAAGCCATGGCTTTGCCAGCTGCTTAGCTTTCTGTGAATCCAGCCTTGTGTCTGAGGTACTGGCCAGAGCCGTGTTCATTGCCACAACTCTAGTGTTTCAAGGTCCCTGCCAGCAAGTAAGCTGCAACATTCTGCTCAGACCACACTCAGTTGGACTTCCTGCCTGAAAAATCAGAGTTTGCCCTGGCAGGATGGCCCAGAAATCTGGCATTTTACAACAGCACATCTTCTTTCTTGCTATGGCTGAAAACTGAAACGCATGCATTAAGCTTTTCCTCAATACCATTTAAGTGTTTTGTGGCAGTACCTCTTAAAAGAGCTGCAGGGTTTTGCAGCTAACGCTGAGTCAGGAAGCCTCTCTTAGATGAGAGCACTTGCTTGCCTCTAGCAAGGAGCAGACCCGAGGAATTGCTGCTACCAAGAAAACATGCTTTACTCTATTATTTACCAAGCATTTTCAGGCTTTCTGTGGATGCAGTTATCCACGTCTGGGTGCTATTTGTAGTGATGAGGTGAGCAGGCCTGTTTTTTGTCCCACCTGGTTCCTGCATGGCTAGCATTACACCCAAAATAACAAAACACAAATTGTATTCTTTTAAACACTGCCTATCCCATTATATCTAGCCTCTTCTTGTCTAACTCTCATATCTTGCTTAACCCATTTCTAGTAATCTGTGTAGCATCACGAGGTGGTAGCTTACCAGGAAAGGTTCTAGCCTCTGTCTGTCTCTGGTCAGAGCTTAATCGCATCTGCCTCACTGCCTTCTTTCTCCCAGCATTCTGTTCTGTCTTTCCTGTCTACCTATGTTCTGACCTATCAGGCCAAGCAGTTTTCTTTATTAATTAACCAATTAAGGCAACAGATAGATAGAAGACCCACCTACATCAATGAAAAATGATGACATATCTATAAATATTATAACTGTAATTCTTGTTTGATAACTGTTTTGTTATTTCTAATTTTACTATGTTAAAGTTAATACCTTCCTTTTTTACATTTTTTCTTTTCTTATTTTCTTTATTTTTTTTAGTTCTTGAAAAAAATTTCCGCATCCTCCCCATTTCACATTTCCCTCCTCCTCCTCCCACACATTGCCCCCTCCCCCCACTCCCCTTCCCCCTCCCCCCACTCCATTCCCCCTCCCTCTCAAGAATGAAGAGCAGTCCAGATTTCCTGCCCTGCGGGAAGTCCAAGGGACTCCCACTTCTATCCATGTCCAGGAGGGTGAGCATCCAAACAGGCTAGGCTCCCATAAAGCCAGTTCATGTATTAGGATCGAAACCTAGTGCCATTGTCCTTGGCTTCTCATCAGCCTTCATTGTCTGCCATGTTCAGAAAGTTTGGTTTCATCCCATGCATATATCGCCAGTGGCACAGATATTTAGGACACCATTGAACAAATGGGACCTCCTGAAACTGACAAGCTTCTGTAAAGCAAAGGACACTGTCACTAAGACAAAAAGGCAACCCACTGACTGGGAGAAGATCTTCACCAACCCTGCAACAGACAAAGGTCTGATCTCCAAAATATATAAAGAACTCAAGAAACTAGACATTAAAATGCTAATGAACCCAATTAAAAATGGGGCACTGAACTGAAACAGAGAATTCTCAACAGAAGAAATTTACATGGCCAAATGACACTTAAGGTCATGCTCAACCTCCTTGGCGATCAGGGAAATGCAAATTAAAACAACTTTGAGATATCATCTTACACCTGCCCGAATGGC
>NW_026073013.1:0-2023 GCF_014885135.2 Alexandromys fortis
ACATTATACTAATGTATAATTGCTTTCTTTGAGGTCATTTCACTTTCAGGATTTCTCCATTTAACTCTCTACTTTATCAGTAAGATGTACAATCTCAGGGCATTTCCTTCCACACTGCAGAATTCTGTTTAGCATTTCTTATACTTGATGTCGGTTGGTAATGAATTTCTTCAATTTTTATTTGGATGAGAAAGACTTTCATCTCTTACTGGCATCTGAAGGCAGGATTACAATTCTTTGGTTGTCACTTTTGTCAGTTAGAATTCTGAATGTATTATACCACTCTCTCTGAGTTTGCCATGCTTTTACTAAGAAATGCAAACTAAAGCACATTGGGATTCTATTACTGATATGTCTTTTTGTTCCTCTGGAAATGCTTTTATTTTTATTCATTATATTTGTCCTTTGGCAATAAGATACAGATATACAATGCAGTTTGTTTACTCTCATTTACAGCACCCATCTATCTCCCACCATTTCCACCCACCCCAGGTCTCTTTCTCCACATTCAAATTTTGTTGTTTTGTTTTGCAACCAGTGAGTTTCCCAAGGACCATCTGAGTTATCATGTGATTGGAACTGTCTAGTAGAGTTTAGTGGGGCTCACTGGTGTGTGTATAAGTGAAGACAATGACTGACCATCCAGCAGTTAAACAGGATAGAGTATGAACCCTTCTGGTTCCATGATTGACTGATGACAGGCTTAGTCTTATGCAGGCTCAGTTCATGTGACATTGTGAGATCTCAATTTTCAGTGGCCATGTCACAACCAGAAGGAAGATAGCATTTCATAGCCCTCTTCCCTATATTCTGGCTCTTATATTCTTTCTTGTGCCTTTTCTACAGTGTTCCTTGAGCTATAGAAGAGGTAGTATAAATGTCTTGATAAGGTTGAGCACTCAACCATCATTTATTCTCAACACTTGTCATGAGGCTCTATATTGTCCTTGCAAAGATAGGATTCTCAAATCAGTGATGAGTGTAACACTATCTCTAGGTATAAACAAATATTTAGAAGTCAGTTAGGTGCTTTGTCAGTTTAGCTATGCAACAGGAGAAAAAAATCCCTCCTAGTGTCTAAGATCCTCTTATTCATGGATTTTGGGCCATCTTTATAGTACCAGGTATAAAGTAACTCCATGACTCACAGAGCCAATGGTTAGATCCAAAGTAGTCTAGAGATAACTGACACAATTTGTATGGCTTGCCTGTCAAGCCAATATTGTAGCTCATTGTGCTAACAGCTAAGTGGTACTTCTTCTTACCCAACAACCTACATAGCCATTGCCATCATGAAGGAAGCTTCCAGTTCAGTTCCAGTTTATTTTTTTTCTATGTATTTCAGTGAAGGCATGTGCATTCTTCAGTAATTTGGTCTTATCAAATAGTGTCTTTGGGTAAACAAAGAAACTTGTTATTGTTGATGGAGGAGTAATGGATTTCCTTAACGAAAAATTTCTAAGAGGTATCCCATAACTGAGATTTGAATGTTTTTACTTGATAATTCATGATTTAGCAGCATCATTTTTCAGTATTTATGGATGATATTTCCCCATAACACATTCTAAACTGGCATTTTCAAAAAGCTTACAGAGTAGTCACTTCTCATACAGTCCTTGCCTTGTTCAGCCCTCTTCGTGCTCCTTCATCTTCTTCCCTCATTAAAAATTTCCATTTTGCATATTGCTTCTTCTGTATTTTCACATTAGTTATTTTCTACTATCTTCCATTTTTTTTTGGCGTCCCTCACCTCAGTGTACTCATTCAAGTTTTCTACATTCTATAGGTACTCCAAATTAAACACACACACACAAAAAAAAAAAATAGATTCAAAGTCAGGAATGTGAGAAACTACATGTAAGATTAAATATGTTGTGTTTATCTTTCTAATAGGGTTTACCTCACTCATTATTATTTTTGACAGATTCATCCATTTACCCACAGATTACAAAATTTCAATTTTTGAGTTGTATTAAATTTCTTTTTATTTATTTATTTATTTATTTATTAAAGATTTCTGTCT
>NW_026073014.1:0-5449 GCF_014885135.2 Alexandromys fortis
ATTGTGGGAGCTCCTTCTGCTCCTTCAGTCAATAGCCTTTAAGATACCAGCCCACTTTCCCATGGTCTCTTTTGCTTTAAAAAGCACCTGTAGCCATGAGCTCTTTCTCTTGCTTTAGACTCCCCTTCTGGCTACTAGGCTTTTTTCCTGGTCGTGCAGAGGGCTGTCATCTACGATGGTGATCTGTAAGTTTTTCCTTTAAATAAATAATCCTTTCAATAATCATAATCCCGACTGGTGTCCGATTGTTTTGTGACTTATGCCCTAAGGGTATAGTCATTAAATTTAAGATCTGGCTCACTGTTAGGTTGAAAATCAGAGAGAAAGCAATGGAAATACTTCTGAGTAGGGCATTTCAAGAAGCTTGTGTAAATAGTAAAAGAGAAAATGCGGCCTATCCGTGCAACTCTGATAAATGTGTTCAATAGGGAATATTCATTAGTGAATTTATGATCATACAATCTAAAGTAAAGAACAGAAATCTGTATGGAAGAGTTGCTAATTGTCATATATACATTCATATGTACCGTGTGCCTATATATAAGGAAAAATGATTCTGTAACAAAATGTGAAGACAGTGAGAAAGGAGAAGCCTGAAGAAGTCTTCCTTAGAAACAGATATACTAGGAGAATAACAAAACAGGAACATATAACAACATTTAGGCTAGACACTAATAAGTTTTTTAAGCTTACTCTAATTCTGTAACGATTTGAAAAGGCAAAGACGGAAGGCTTTTCTAAATACAACGTTTAGAATTGTTTGGGTGAATTTCAAAAGCACAAGCTTAGTGTGTGGTTTTGGGCAGAGCCAACTCATGGTGTGCTTGGCCTGCATGTGTCAGGACATAAAGAAAATGCACACAATATTAATAATTTTGTCTAGAAATCAAAGGAAACTTACAACATCTAAGTGCGATGTGGGCTCCAATATTATCCTGCCTTAAAATAGAAATCTGCAAATCGATACACAGAGTTTGTGTATTGTGCCTATCACTTCTGAGATCAAACAAAAAATGCAATTCATAGAGTAGTATTTTTAAGTTAGGATTTCTTAGAATGCACACATCTATCAATCAAGGTATATACTGTGATCATTCTCTATGCCAAGCATACTGATTATATCTTGTGGACCTATAGGTGTACAAGAGACAGAACTGAAAGTTTGTTTGTATTGAGTTTATTATTGAGTTTATTATTGGAAGTCTTGGCAAACAAATTAATTGTATTCACCATAAATCCCAATGTACTGCGCCTTAAGTTTTGGTCTCACTGGAACAGATAAATACAAGTCTAATATAGACTGCTTGAAAAGGTTTGAAACTAGCACTGTGCTTGTCTATTTATTTTCTTTGAATATTGATCCTTTATTATAATATTTATTTATTCTTTTCTCATGTATTACATCCTGACTGCAGATTTTTCTCCCTCCACTCCTCCTAGTCCCTCCCCACTATCTTTCCTCTCCTTCAGATAATGGAGGAGGGTAATCTTTTTATCTGTTGTTTCATTGGTTAAGTAATAAAAAAAAACTGCTTGGCCTCTGATAGGGTAGAATTTAGATAGGCAGAGTAAACAGAACAGAATGCTGGGAGAAAGAAGCTGAGTCAGTGAGTCGCCATGGTTCTCCCAGTCCAGACAGATGCAGGTTAAGATCTTTCCTTGTAAGCGCACCTCATGGTGGTACATAGATTATTAGAAATGGGTTAAGAGGCTGAAACTAATGGGCCAAGCATTGTATAAAAGAATACAGTTTCCGTGTAATTATTTTGGGTAAAGCTAGCCATGCGGGCGGGCGGGTGCCAGGGATGCAGCCCGCTGCAAGTATCACAACAGAGTGGCGCCCAGACATGATGGGCTAAATCCAATTAAAAACCTGAGAGAGCTTAATTTTAAACAGAGAAAAAACAGAGTTTAACGCAGAGTTTTGCTCTTTGTTGGTGGCATGCCGTAGAGAGATTTCCTGATTCAGCAACAGCAACAGAAAAAAAAAGCTGCATCCTTTTAAAACACGGCTTCCTGGGGCTGTGCCACCAGTGCAAACTCTGGCTTTAAAGTATTTCAAAGGCTTTTATGGGACTGGATGTTTGTGTTCCTGCTTGGGATCGGATGGAGAGTGCTCTGAGACCATGCCGATGGCTCAGCACTCCCCGCCTGCACCTGGGCAGATGGCAGAATCAGGCTTAGGCAGGCCGAAGAGCATGGCCAATTCCTGCCGCCATACAGAGACGTGTTTTCAGACTGTGCAGTGCTCTGTGTGTCAGATTTGGCTGTAACTTGGATGAAAAGAGTTTCTGTGCCTCACACTCAGTCTCATAGTTAAACTGCTGAGTGGGGCTCCAATGTGGACTTGCTGTATGCCTGGAACTGTGTGTGGCTCAGGGGCACCAAATGGCTCTGAGGCAGGAGCGGCTCAGCTCTGCCCTGCCATGCTGAACTGTGCTGGTCTCAGGCAGGAACTACCGTAATTACTGTAATAACAGTGCAGTTCAGGTTTCCACTGGGCAGAACACAGGCAGTACCATATTACCTGTACATGGTACAACTTAAGGTTTTAAAAACTGCTTAACATTTTAAGAAATTTTCCTGGATGGTAAAAAAAAAATTACAGATTCACAATAAAACAGATTCAGACAGATCGCTTAATGGATCACAGCATTGGATGAGTATACATAGGCTTAAGAAACAGAAAATAAAAATATTAACAATAAAGTTAATGGTTTTAAAAAACGGTAAAGTCTTTAAAGAGACAAAATAAAGTAAAGTGATAGAGTAAAAATAAGCCACGTAAAAATGAAAAATTCACAGAGAGTCTGGATTCTTTGTATTATTGTGTTTTCTTTAAAATTTTTGACTGTGAAGGAGCTAAGTACAGAGAGACATTTTATTATATGGGCTGCTAAGCTGAACCTGCACATATGTTCTAAAGGTATATTGACTTCATGATTTGGGTCTAAGGATATGATGCTTTGGAAAGGAGTTTCTTCTTTTGTTCTCACAGAGGACCAGACCCTGTGGATTTATTCTGTCCCGATATGGTATGATAGACCACGACCTCCCGAAAAGTTGCTGAGAACACCCTCAAAAAATTACTGCACTCAAGTGCCAACTGAGATAAACCTGGCACACAGGTTACACCCTAAATGATCTGATTAACAGTGCCCCCATTCAGCAGAAAGCAGTTTGGAGAGAAAAAACTGTACCCATGTTCCCAAAATATTGTTTATAAATGTTCTTTTATATTTAAAGGGGGAAATTATATAGGTATGAATAATTTGCATTGGTATGGATTTTAAGGTCAATTTTGTTATATGTATATGTATTTCTGATCTTGATTAAGGTATTGTGATTGTGTAGTTCATTTAAAATGTAATGTATATTAGGACATATAGGTTGTTAATGGATAATCATTGATAATAGTAAAGCTTGTAATCATGTGAGTTAGATTTTCTAGATATATAGAGATATACTTCAGTTAGATAAGCATTCTTCATATCTTTCAAAGACTGCAGAATATGGCATTTAAAACATTTTAATAACTTAGCGCTTTTCATGACAATAAGACACGTCTGCTTGTGGCAGCACCAGCTACTTTGACTCTCAAAGATGGGCATCGAAGAGGATCCTTATGGAGTTGGCTTTGGGCAAGAAACTGCTCTTGCCTGGACTGTTGCATAAACTGGACACAGAGAACCCACAGAAAGAGGACTGCTGAACTTGCCTAAAGGTGAGATGGTCTTTCGGGGTTCCTGACTCAAGAAAGAGTCTGTGAGACATTCTGCAGGACACATCAGATAGTGACTGAACTGTCTTTGAAATTTCCTTCTTCATGGAAAAGTCTGCTGGAAACAATGGGCCTGAAGACCAAAGATCGATGCCCCAATGTTACAGAGGAACTTTGGGTGACTGTCCAGACAACGAGATGTCTCTGTCATTTCTAGAGCTTTGGACTTCTTGTTTACTTAAGTAATATTATATCCTTCTGGAGTCTTTGATGGAGTTGAAGAATGAATAGTTATAGTTTTCCTTAGTTATGATAAAAGATAAAATAGATATAAATATTGTAACTGTAATTCTTGTTTAATAACTGTTTTGCTATATGTAATTTTACTATGTTAAAGTTAAAGCCTTTTTTGTTTAAACAGAAAAAGGGGAATGATGGAGAAGGGTCATCTTTCTATCTGTTGTTTCATTGGTTAAGTAATAAAGAAACTGCTTGTCCTCTGATAGGGTAGAATTTAGATAGGCAGAGTAAACATAGCAGAATGCTGGGAGAAAGAAGCTGAGTCAGGGAGTCGCCATGGTTCTCCCAGTCCAGACAGATGCAGGTTAAGATCTTTCCTGGTAAGCGCACCTCGTGGTGCTACATAGATTATTAGAAATGGGTTAAGAGGCTGAAACTAATGGGCCAGGCAGTGTTTAAAAGAATACATTTTCCATGTAATTATTTCGGGTAAAGCTAGCCATGCGGGCGGCCAGGTGCCGGGAAAGTAGCCTGCCGCAAGTATTACAATACTCAGATCCACTGCTCCTCTGCATCCCTTTAGCAATGAGTATGCCTCCCAGAAATGTCAATCAAAGATGACATAACAAGATAAAAATATTATGCATACCCTCGTATCAAGACTGAACAATGCAACCCAGTAGGAGGGAAAGGGTGCCAAGAGCAGGCAAGGATGTCAGAGACAAACCATGATCCCACTGTTAGGAGTCACACAAGAACACCTAGCTATACAAACATAAGATATATGCAGAGGACCTAGTTCAGACCCATATGGGTTCCCTGATTGTTAGCCCATTCCAAGAGATGTTTAACCTTCAAGAGTGAAGAGGCTTCTTGAAACTGAAGGCGGTATAAAGAGGTCAATCCAATAATCTTCAGGATTCAATGACCATGGCTTCTAGAATATCAACAGCAATGGTGATAAATGGGATAAAATCTAAAGGAGAGGTTGTCATATGATTCCTACTGACTTGTAGCACGAATCTCACAAGTAGCAGTGAAATACCTCAATCATATGTTTTTCAAATGTCATTTAAGTTTCAATGTTTAAAGTGTGAATTTGTAAGTGAAACATCCAACCAGTAAAAGGTATTGATCTATTTTAATTTCACTTAAATACAACCCTAGAAATACATCTAAATTTGCTTTATTTTGACCCTTTTTTCTTATTTGTGTTTTCCTGCTTGGACTTTGTTAGATGGGTTTGTTCTCATGTGTATGTTGTCTGTGGTTATTTAGGAAGAAATAGAGAAACTTTTTGAAACATGAAATTGGCTGTGTAGAGAGGCAGGACACATCTGGGAGAAATTGAGGTAAAATAATACATCATGAAAATATATTGTGTTGTTTTTTAGTCCACCTATAAAATGAAGGCAATTAATATATATGTCAATATTACTATTGCTCATTTTAGTACTTACTGTTATTTTTATTAATATATGTGACTTC
>NW_026073014.1:6061-7233 GCF_014885135.2 Alexandromys fortis
GATTTGAAAAGGCAAAGACGGAAGGCTTTTCTAAATACAACGTTTAGAATTGTTTGGGTGAATTTCAAAAGCACAAGCTTAGTGTGTGGTTTTGGGCAGAGCCAACTCATGGTGTGCTTGGCCTGCATGTGTCAGGACATAAAGAAAATGCACACAATATTAATAATTTTGTCTAGAAATCAAAGGAAACTTACAACATCTAAGTGCGATGTGGGCTCCAATATTATCCTGCCTTAAAATAGAAATCTGCAAATCGATACACAGAGTTTGTGTATTGTGCCTATCACTTCTGAGATCAAACAAAAAATGCAATTCATAGAGTAGTATTTTTAAGTTAGGATTTCTTAGAATGCACACATCTATCAATCAAGGTATATACTGTGATCATTCTCTATGCCAAGCATACTGATTATATCTTGTGGACCTATAGGTGTACAAGAGACAGAACTGAAAGTTTGTTTGTATTGAGTTTATTATTGAGTTTATTATTGGAAGTCTTGGCAAACAAATTAATTGTATTCACCATAAATCCCAATGTACTGCGCCTTAAGTTTTGGTCTCACTGGAACAGATAAATACAAGTCTAATATAGACTGCTTGAAAAGGTTTGAAACTAGCACTGTGCTTGTCTATTTATTTTCTTTGAATATTGATCCTTTATTATAATATTTATTTATTCTTTTCTCATGTATTACATCCTGACTGCAGATTTTTCTCCCTCCACTCCTCCTAGTCCCTCCCCACTATCTTTCCTCTCCTTCAGATAATGGAGGAGGGTAATCTTTTTATCTGTTGTTTCATTGGTTAAGTAATAAAAAAAAACTGCTTGGCCTCTGATAGGGTAGAATTTAGATAGGCAGAGTAAACAGAACAGAATGCTGGGAGAAAGAAGCTGAGTCAGTGAGTCGCCATGGTTCTCCCAGTCCAGACAGATGCAGGTTAAGATCTTTCCTTGTAAGCGCACCTCATGGTGGTACATAGATTATTAGAAATGGGTTAAGAGGCTGAAACTAATGGGCCAAGCATTGTATAAAAGAATACAGTTTCCGTGTAATTATTTTGGGTAAAGCTAGCCATGCGGGCGGGCGGGTGCCAGGGATGCAGCCCGCTGCAAGTATCACAACAGAGTGGCGCCCAGACATGATGGGCTAAATCCAATTAAAAACCTGAGA
>NW_026073015.1:0-2032 GCF_014885135.2 Alexandromys fortis
CCAAAGGTCCTGAGTTCAATTCCCAGCAACCACATGGTGGCTCACAACCATCTGTAATGAGGTCTGGTGCCCTCTTCTGGTCTGCAGGCATACACGCAGACAGAATATTGTATACATAATAAATAAATAAATATTTAAAAAATGAGTAAAAACTGGAGACCTATCACCGCAATAGGAGCTGGGGCAGGGGACAAGATTAGAAATCAGACAAGATGCTATCTTGTTGAGGGGAGAATAATGAAAAAGAGGTTCATCGGTGGATGTTTAAGCTTTTAATTTTTTTCTCAATTTTATATTAATGTGCTTAGTTTTTCTTTGTGATTTTGCCACATGTATCACTAAACAATAGCTTGTTTGTTTTTGTGTATATTATCCACCGATTTGCATACTTTAGCATTGCTTTTGGGGTCACCCACCTAAAATGGGTGATGGTAATTCTTTGATTCACTGTTAACATATAATATGCCTTACTACATTTATGCATTCATGCTAGTTGGTGCCTCTGGACGTTTGCTCTGGAGGAGTCCAGATTGGGGGGGGGGAGGGGAGAGCAGACATGGCCATGGATAGTGAAGTGTGTGAACTGGAGCTGCATAAGAGTTTAGGGCAGAGGAGGGAGTGCAAAGGACCAGGATGCCAGCCTGGACTCTGAGATGCATAACAAGTACAGGTGAAAAGGAGCTAGCATTAGCTTTGCCATGCACCATACGTGCATGTCAGTAGGGAGCCAGATGCCTCTTCTGCCAGAGGCAGGAACAGTAGGAAAAAGGCTCATCCTGGCAGACACAAATAGTTTTGCAAGTTCTTGAGAAATGCTGAAAATGTCAGCCAACAATCCAATAGTCCAGCATGAGCTGAGTGAGCCAAGACTGTCGTTTTGGACCAAGTCAGTGGCCCTGCCCTTTTGGTGTGCCTGGGGATTTCCTAACAATGATAAACTACTGATACAGTATAAGGTTCCTGAAATGATTTGGTCTACAGGCCTGGGTTGTGTTCATTTTCTCTGCCAGTTAAAGCATTAAAAAGCAGAAGAAATCTGGAGCACAGCAGATAGCAGCAGAGAACCCCCAAACACAGCAGAGTCAGCAATTGAAGAAGATCTCTGCTCCCGGATCAAAATAAATAATGGGAATTCCTGGGAGCAGTTAGATACTGCAGGCCGTGGATAACGAGGTTTGCTGAAGCAGCCAAGCCCCATCTGTGCCAACACCAGGGGTACCCAGTGTTTGGAATGGACTGAGACTGAGCAGAGGGTCTTCAACGCCATGAAAAAGGCCCTGGTGCCTGCCCCAGCCTGGCCTTCCCAGACGTTACTAACCTGTCCCACTTGTGCAGGGGTGAAGCCAGAGGCATTGTCCCAGGCATCCTCCTGCAAACCCTGGGACCCTGGGGAAGACTGGTGGCATGTCTGTCCAAGGAACGACCTGGTCACAGCTGGATGGTCAGCATTTATAAAGGCCCTTACTGCCACCACCTTGCTGGTAAGAGAAGCTGGTAAGCTTCTCTTGCTGGTAAGAGAATGCTGATTTCTATCAGCATTAGCTGGACTGTTGATTCTTATTCTGATCAGGCTAATGATTGAACCCTGCATTCTCAACTACATCACAAAGAATAAACTGAATTAAGTTACTGGTCCTTAGGACCATCTATGCCCCTAGAACGTAACATATGACTCATGCCCATAGAGCCAGTGTGGAATGTGACATGGTAAGACAGTACTGAGGTTCTTCCATCTTGTATTCTTTTTTTTTTTAATTGATAAAAAAAAAATCCGCCTCCTCCCAGCCTCCCATTTCCCTCCTCCTCTCCCCCTCCCTCTCCAGACTGAAGAGCAGTCAGGGTTCCCTGCCCTATGGAAGGCCCAAGGTCCTCCCCCCTCCATCCAGGTCTAGGAAGGTGAGCATCCAAACTGCCTAGGCTCCCACAAAGCCGGAACATGAAGTAGGATCAAAACCCAGTGCCATTGTCCTTGGCTTCTCATCAGCCCTCATTGTCCGCCATGTTCAGAGAGTCTGGTTTTATCCCATGCTTT
>NW_026073017.1:0-2018 GCF_014885135.2 Alexandromys fortis
GGGGGGGGGGGGGGAACGATGGCGACGCTAGGGAACTCCACTCCAGGCGAGCTTACTTTTCCCTGGGGACGAAGTCCATCTTTGTACACTAACTCTTCAGCGGTATCAAGTTCACTTCCCTTCTCCAGCCATCCTGCAGGTCAGCATTTACAAATAATTGCTTCCCACATATTACATTTTCGTCTCTCTTTTCCCATACTAGCTTTTATGTTGTTCAGAATATCCAGGCTTTTTTTTTAATTCCAGGTGGACTGGCATTTAGTTTTGTCCTGGTACCTTTTCTTGTTTGGAAACGACTTTATTGTTTGAGTGTGTGAACAAGCTCTCCTTTGATCAGTTCCAATCCCCCTGTGGGAAGAACAATATGGAATACTTAACACATTCTTTCCCCTTTTATTTTGCCTTGATTCTTATGTATTCACTTCAGTTTAAGAAACCTGACCTCTCTGGGTGGTGGTGGCAGCAGCAGCAGCAGCGGTGGTGGTGCACACCTTTAATCCCAGCACTTGGGAGGCAGAGGTAGGTAGATCTCTGTGAGTTCAAGGCCAGCCTGGTCTACGAAAGCTAGTTCCAGGACAGACTCCAAAGCTACAGAGAAACTCTGTCTCGAAAAACCACAAATAAATAAAGAAAGAAATAAAAAAAAGAAACCTGGCCTCTATCTGCTCCTTTGTATACTAAGCTGGTTTTGTTTTTATTTTCTAAGCTTCACCATCTTGCCCATGTCTCCCTTTGCCCCAGCCCCCTTTCCACGCTAGCCTTCTCCATCTCAGAAACCACACCTTCCAGAACTCTCAGCATTTAAATCACCCCTCCTCAGCCCTCAGAGGGATGCCCGGGAGGAAGAAGCAACTGTTCTATTTCTGCAGTACTCCACCTGGGGACACCTCTTCTGCTTCCAAAGTCAGTGGACATAGGAAGATCAGAATGATCCCCAACTTTTCATTTTAGGTAGAAGTTCTTTCCACTTGTCTATTCTGGGCAACTCTTAGGTACAAGAGTTGAGTTTTCAATTCTTGCTTTTTCCCTTAAGTTTTAGAAACATGTAAGCCAGTTTCATTTCAGCCTGCTGGGCCTTTTACCTCCTGGGGGGTCCAGAAGAGGAACATGATGTTTCTTCTCACTTTACTATTGGTCAAGCTGGGGTCTACAGGGGTGGCAATACCCCTTTCGTTTGTTTTTGAGACAGGGTCTTACTATGTAGCTCTGTCTAGCCTAGCACTCACTAAGTAGACCAGGTTGGCCTTGAACTCAGAGAGATCCTTCTGCCTCTACCTTCCAAGTGCTGGGATTAAAGGCGTGCACTGTGACTCCTGGCTAATCCTTCCTTTTTAAAATTGTTTCTAAGAAGGTAAATGACTGGAGTGTGTGTCTAGAGTTTCAGTCTATTCAGAATTACTGAGTCTACAAAAATAAAACTGTAAGAGTAGCTCACTCTGGGAAGATGGCCTTGGGGTGACTGTATCTGTTCCTCTCTCTGGGCAGAGGAAGAGCTGCTTCCCTCTGGTCCCAGCCCCATTGTCACATTGACATTCTGGGCACATATGGCCCAGCCCCCATCCGCTTCTCCAAGTATGAATCTAAATTACTATTAATAAGGGGCCGCTCCAAGCTAATTGGCATTAAAAGAATTCATTTCAATTTGTTAATATTAAATGAACACTCTGCACTTTAGCTCCCTCCCTCACCCAGGATTCCCAGATGAGTGATGGGAAACAGGGCGGGGGAGCAGGCAGGATTTTATGTCTGGCTGTCTAGCTTGGCCACTGCTGGGCCTTCCCTGGGGATGTGAGATGGGGGGGTTCTTAGTGTCCCCCTTTATCATGCTGTAAAGCAGAGCTGTGAAGAGTCTTGGTAGATGGGGGTAGTGTGGTGGAGAACAGGGGCTAGGAAAACTGCAGTCATTTCCATGACAGATACTGTTTCCTAGGCTGCTGCTGGGGCCTTTTTTTTTTTTTTAATAATTATCTATTTATTTATTTATTATGTATACAGTGCTCTGTCAACATGTATCTCTG
>NW_026073018.1:0-1979 GCF_014885135.2 Alexandromys fortis
CCCCCCCCGTTTTATTAGGTAGGGTTTTTCTGTGTATCTTTGGCCATCCTGGTACTCTCTTGGTAGACCAGATTGGCCTCAAACTCAAGAGATTCGCCTGACTCTGCCTCCCAAGTGCTGGGATTAAAGGCGTTCATCACTATGCCCACTGGAGCTCTTATTTTTAATGTAGGCCAAGGAATATTTAAAAGGTTGGCCCCTCCCCATGTTTGAGACAGTGTCTCTCTATCTCTGACTGTCTCTGAACTTACTATGTAGACCAGACTGGATTCAAATTCAAAGATCTGCCAGCTTTTGCTGAGTGCTTTTGTTTGTAAAATAGGTACCAAGAGTAGGCTTACAGTAAAAGCATCTAATTCACATGAACTCTCTCTCCTACCCAGCTTTTCCAAGATGTAAGATAGTTGTTAGATTGCCTTTAACCACAGGGTCAGTAAAAGTTTTAATGAGAGTAAAATACATGAGTCAGGCTTATTCTTGCCCAGATTATTTACATTTTTCTCTTTTCTTAATTGATTAGTCATGAACTAGCCATATTGCATTGATGTGTATATTTAAAAACATTGAAATGTTTTTGTTTGATACGAATTTCCTTGCTCTGTCAAAAAGGATAAATTTTAATTTTCACAGGTCTTTCTGAATTGGCAGGAGTCAGCTGGATTCTTCTGCTTCTGAATTTTGTGTCGTTAGCTCAGTGGTCAAGAGCATTGACTACTTTTTTAGAGAGAGGACCCAAGTTTGATTTCTAGCACCCACATAGCTCACAACAGTCTGTAATTCTAGTTCTGGGGGATCCAAAGCCCTCTTCTGGCCTCCTCACACACCAGGCACACAAGTGATACACAGACACATGTGCAGGAAAAACACCCATACACATAAAAAAATTTAAAAGAAAAATAATTTTTTTTAAAAAAAAAGTGGCTGAGCTTAAAAAGTTCTTTCTGGCCTTTCTTATGTAGGTTTAGGACTTGGTCAGCAGATGGAGCTGTAGATATCTTTATTGAACACAAAATATTTCTAATAATGATCAGCAGTAAGTCTTTAGAAACACTTTACATTTAGAAAAACAGGAAATGAGCCGGGTGGTGGTGGCTGCGGCGGCGCACGCCTTTAATCCTAGCACTCGGGAGGCAGAGGCAGGCGGATCTCTGTGAGTTCGAGACCAGCCTGGTCTACAGAGCTAGTTCCAGGACAGGCTCCAAAGCCACAGAGAAACCCTGTCTTGAAAAAACCAAAAAAAAAAAAAAAGAAAATCTGGAAATGAGACATTTCATATGTTTTTATCTGAGAATCTTCATAGTGACTTGTTGCCTTTTACCTTTGACATGGATTCTGAGAAATTGAGCCCATATGACCAAATAGCAGGTAGCAAATGCATATAGCTGTACATCTGTGATCCCTAAAGGGCACGCTTTTATTAAAAGCAAACTCAGTTTAATTCCTCATTAAGAGCAGAAGGATAGTCAGTGTCTGCAGCGAGTGTTTTCTTTAATTATTAGTTTGCTGTTCTGAATGTGACATAAGAAGATAAGCCCTGGTTCTCCTCCTTTATCACTCTGGCAGGCTGCAGGATCTTCTGCAGTGGACTGAAACCTTCCTGGATGGTCTGTTTTATCACGTACACGTCCCATGCATTCCACCTAGCACCCTCTGAATGAGGACATGGAAAGGGTTTTTAGAAGCAAAGATGATTTTCTGGATTCTTCACTATTCTTTTCCTGAATGCTACAATACAAAAAAGTCAAATTCTCCACTTTTATGTTTAATGTTTTTACTGGTGTATCTCTAAAAAATGTCAACTGTTAACATTAGAGACGGGGACGGGGAGCTACACTGAGAAACGCTGTCTCAAAAAAACCAAAAAGAGGAAAGAAAGTTGTATTGTAGTTCAAGTTTTCATTTATGAGAACTCAGCATAGTTTTTTTGTTTTTTTTTTTTTTTTTTTTTTTTTTTTTTTTTTTTTTTTTTCAATGTCATT
>NW_026073019.1:0-2048 GCF_014885135.2 Alexandromys fortis
AAATAAATTAAAAAAATAAAATAAAATAAAATAGAAAAAAAATATGACATTCCATGGTAAAACAAAATTTAAGCATTGTCTGTCTACAAACATAGGCTTACACAAAATGCTAGAAGGTAAACTGCAACCTACACAAAGCAATTACACAAAAAAAAAAAAACAAAGGAAATAAATAATCTCTAACCATCAAATTCAAAGGAAAGGAAGCACATGTTACATACAGAGAGAGAGAGAGAGAGAGAGAGAGAGAGAGAGAGCTAGGGAGGTTACACAGAGAAACCCTATGTCAAAAATAAATAAATAGATAGATAGATAGATAGATAGATAGATAGATAGATAGATAGATAGATAAAACACTACAGAAAAATAACTAAATATTGATTTCTCCAACACCAAGCTTCTAGATGCTTTGTTAAGTCCACAGGTAATGCATCAGAACTGAAAGAGAATTTAAACAGAGTTCAGTAGTCACATGACTGTATGTTGCTCTTTTCCATGAGTGAAATTTATACTTTAAACAACTTATATAAAGAGGAAGAAAAAACACAGCTTGTTATCTTGCTTTTAATTTGAGGCACACACACACACACACACAAAATGAACTCAAACCAAGGAACAGAATAATGAAGATAAGGTATCAATCAAAGAGGCTTCATCCAGCCACTGGTGGAAACAGATAGAGACCCACAGCCAAACACTAACTTGAGCTCAGGCAGTTCTGCTGAATAGGGGAGGAAGGATCGTAGGAGCCAGAGGGGTCAAAGACATTGCAAGGCAACCCAGAGAATCAACTTGCCTGGGCTCATAGGAGCTCACAGAGACTGAACCCACAACCAGGGTGCCTGCTTGGGACTGACCTAGGCCCTCTGCATACATGTGGCAGTTGAATAGCTTGGTTTTTTTGTGGGGTACCTGAGAGTGGAGCAGGTCTGTTTCTGACTTGTTAGTTGATTTTGGGGACCCTGTTCCACATACTGGGTTACCTTGTCCAGCCTTAATAGAAGGCAAGGTGCTTAGTCTTACTGCAACTTGATATGCCATATTTTGTTGATATCCTGCCCTTTTCTGAATAGAGGGAGGATAAACTGTGATTAAGGTGTAAAATAAATAAATATTAAAAAGAAAACAATAATTAAAAATAAAACAGAAAATAAAAGTCAATGAAGACAAAACCTAATTTTTGGAAAGGTAAATATAAATTTTATAAACATTGATAAAGATAAAAGGAAAGTGACACATATTAGCAATAAGTTAACTGAAAGACATTTTTCACACTGGAGAATCCATATACAGAAAAAACACAAAATAATAACCAAAAAAGTCCACTCTACTCTATGTAATATTTTCAAATTGTATTTGATATCTATGAAATTCCTTTCTAAATTATAAACAATAATCTTGCAAGAAGAAATAGATAAATCAGTTCATTAAAATATTAGATTAATGAAACATGTAAAAGAAAAACAATTGAAATGGGATAAATTTCTGACACATATATAACCATATTATACAAAATATTTTTAAAATGAGCAGCATTTATAACAAAGTTATTTCAGAAAATAAAAAAGAAACATTCCAAACTCACTTTTATGAAATCACATCATTCCATTCCTAAACTAATAGAAAAAAAGGAAGAGTACAAATTATAACCCTTTAACCATGAGTAAAATCAATAACATATCAGCAAACTCCATAAAGTAATGTGATAATAGCCATATTTTAATACACTGTGATCAAATAGGATCCAATCCAGAGAAAAAAAATCTGATTATAGGTTTTAAATGTTTCAAGGACAAACCATACTGAGTCCAAATAAGGACAAAATATTGTTAAAACAATTGATGATGGAGGATTTGGTCAAATTCATCCTCAACCCATAATTGAAAAAAGAAAATTCTCTCAAGTATTTGCTATCCATTTATGCATCAGCCTTTAAAAAACTGCCACTTTATTTATTTATTTATTTATTTTGGTTTTTCGAGACAGGGTTTCTCTGTGGCTTTGGAGCCTGTCCTGGAACTAGCTCTGTAGACCAGGCTGGTCTCGAA
>NW_026073020.1:0-2033 GCF_014885135.2 Alexandromys fortis
GAGAGATGGCTCAGAGGTCTGCAGACATATATGCAGATAGAACACTATATACGTATAAATCTTTTTTAAAAATATTTATTTATTCATTTATTTATTTATTATGTATACAATGTTTTGTCTGTGTGTATGCCTGAAGGCCAGAAGAGGGCACCAGACCTCATTACAGATGGTTGTGAGCCACCATGTGGTTGCTGGGAATTGAACTCAGGACCTCTGGAAGAGCAGTCAGTGCTCTTAACCTCTGAGCCATCTCTCTAGGCCCCAAACATTTTTTTGAGACAGGGTGTCACTATAGCCTTTAGCTAGTCTGGAACTCATTAAGTAGACCAGACAGAGATCCACTTGCTTCTGCTTCCTGAGTGCTGGAAGTAAGGGCATCTGCCATATGCCTGGCTTGTTGAATAGTCTCAAACACAATTTCGAACATATTATTAAACATTTAAAAATTAATTTTACTGATAAAAATAAATTTGCTTATAAAAAAATGTAAAATGAGGCATGGTAAGATGGCTCAGCAGGTAAAGGCTCCTGTTGCTCAGACCAACAACCTGAGATCAGACCCTGGGTCCTACAAGGTGCAATAAGAAAACAGAGTACTGCAATTTGTCCTCTGACCTACATATACACCCTGTGGCATGCATGTATGCACACATACAAACCAAATAAATAAATAAATAAATGGAGAATCTTAACTTTTTAAAAAGTTTTATTTTCATGTTATGTATACGGGTGTGTTGTCTGCCTGCATGTCTGTGTACCACATATGTGACTGGTGCCTGATAAGGCCAGAAATGGGCATTATTTCGCCTGGAATTAGGGTTGAAGGCCACTGTGAGCTGTCATGTGGGTTCTGGGAATTGAACCTGGGCTCTCTGGAAGAACATCCAGTACTCTTAACCACTGAGTCTTCTCTCCAGCCCTTCCAAAAATTGTAGTGAAATGATAGCTAAGACCAACACAATTCTACCAAAAGCATAGCTTCAATAGTTCATAAAGAATTACTTTGAATAAAACCAAACATAAATTCATCTATTAAAATAATTAGCTTTTCAGGGAAACCAAAAAGATAAAACACCTTGATAATACCTTTCAAGATCTCCCTTAGCACTTATATAAAATGAAAATTAATGCCATTTTCTGTATCTCTCAACACAGAAAAGATTTTGAGCATTTTAAAATTTCTACCTTGGGGCTGAAGAGCATATACTGCTCTTGCTGAGAAAGCTTGTTTAATTCCCAGCATGCATGTCAGACAGCACACACCTGCCTCCAACTCCAGCTCCAGGATCTCTACCTCTAGCCTAGGAGAGCACCTGCACTCACACACCCCTCCCCAAGACACATATACTGAAAATAAAGTAAATTTTTTAAAAATGTATCTTTAGATCATTAGAAAAAAACTAACCTTTATAAAATTTTTATTTTTATCTTTTTTTTTTTTTTTTTTTTTTGTTATTGGAGACAGGGTTTCTGTGTAACAGCTTTGGCTGTCCTGGAGTTCACTTTGTAGACCTGGCCAGCCTTGAACTCACAGAGATCTGCCTTCCTCTGCCTCCTGACTGCTGGGACTGAAGGCATGCAACACCACTGCCCGGCTATTTTAATTTTAATTATGTGTGTCTCTCTATGTTTATGCATATGTGAGTGCAGGTACCTGAAGAAGCCAAGGAATCCCCTAAAGCTGGAGTTATAGGCAGCTGGGCGTTGCCTGATGTGATGGTGGGAACTAAACTGCCATTTTTCCAGTGCCCATCTGTTTTTCATTTGTTTGTTTAAGATTTTATTTTTATTTAATGTGTATGGGCATTTTGCCTACATGCATGTCCGTACTGCTTGCATGCCTGGTGTTCATGGAAGCCAGAAGAGGGTGTTAGATCTGGGACTATGCTCCACCATGTGGATGCTGGGAATTGAACTTGAGTCCTCTGGAAAAACAGCTGGTGTTTCAAACTGTCCAGTCATTCTCACTGGTCACAAACTATCAACTCTTAAAATTAAAAACTAATATTAATTTCTTTTTTTAAATTGCATTT
>NW_026073021.1:0-2030 GCF_014885135.2 Alexandromys fortis
AAAAAAAAAAAAAAAAAGAAAGAAAGAAAGAAAGAAAGAAAGAGGACAAGTGCTAGGTACATAGATGATAGATAATAAATGCAAAGAGAGCTCAAAGATAGGTAGATCAATCAATAGATGATGATGGCAGATTGATAAACAAGAGACAGACAAATCATAGGCTAAGACCTATATATTAATGAAAACGCTGCCAGCTATGCTAGAATCAGGTAATGCATATTTTCTTCCTCTTCCTCTCCTTTGGTTTTTTTGAGACAGGGTTTCTATGTGTAGCCCTGGCTGTCCTGGAACTCACTCTGCAAACTAGGCTGGCCTTTAACTCACAGAGATCTGGCAACCTCTGACTCCTGAGTGCTGGGATTAACAGTGTGCACCACAACCTGCCTTAGGTAAAAGAATATTAAAGCATGAGACACAGTTACTACTTTTTCTATTAATACAAATGTAAAGGTCCAGTGAGTCTAAGTCTTGACCAAGCTGTGGAGAACCAGGCACTGAGTTACTGAACCATGTGGTTGGTGGGAGTGTGATTTAGTGTGGCCCACTAGCCTCTCAAGTAGCATCCTTCAGGATCTAGGACAGATTGAGACCTATCTAGAACAGCCCTGGAAGTCAATCACGCTCATACAGGTAGATCCTTAATCTACAGGAAATCACACAGTTGTGCAAGAGGAGACAGACCACTTTAGGAATGCCTACCACTCTGTTTTATATAAAAATGCAAAACATCTGGATGTCCAGCAATAGTGATGAAACTGCAGAAATTAGCGCCAGCTTCACACCGGCAGGTTTCTAAAGCATAATGGTTGTGACGTGAGATACAGCCTCACACATAGAGATAAGAACACGCACACAGTTAGGATGGAGAAGGATCCAGAGCAGGGAGAAAGGGTAAAAGGCGGGGAGAGAAATGAAAGGCAACGCTTTATGACTAAATCACTTTTTACTATTTCACCTTATAAGTCACAAGCAGGTACCGCCCATGTGACAGGGACATGCTCACACACAGCTTGTCTGCAGCTCTCTGACTTTTCTACAGCCTGAAATAGTTTGCAATTTTAAGGAGTATAAATTTGATTCCTTCCTAACCTGAGTGACCTTGAAAGCCTGTTTTGGTAAGAATAACATTGATAGCAATATGCCAACGTGATTATTCACATTGCCTGATTCCTCTCCCCATTTTTGATAACCTGGGACAAGAAAGAAGTAGATTGTGATACAAATGGTTACGCTGAAGCCCCGAGAAGAATTTGAATAAAACCCATATAAAAGAAAGTTAGTACCGAATGGTCAACCTAACTTGTACCTACAGAGGCAGCCAACACGGTGATCCTGCCCATGTTAAACAAGAATGACAGGCGAGCTAATCTGGAAGAAGGAACTCCCAGAAGTGGATATCATTACATAGCATTCTGAGCTCTTGGTCTTGGTTTTCAACTCACTACCTGGCAGTGGTGGTGCATACCTTTAAGCCTTTAATCCCAGGACTCTGGAGGCAGAGGCTAGTGGATCTCTGTGGGTTCAAGACCAGCCTGGTTTACAAGAGCTAGTTCCAGGGCAGGCTCCAAAGCTACAGATAAACCCTATCTCTGAAAAGAAAGAAAGAAAGAAAGAAAGAAAGAAAGAAAGAAAGAAAGAAAGAAAGAAAGAAAGAAACTAGAGACAAATGGCTCTCTGTGATGCCTATTAGCAATGGGAAGCACAAGGTGACCTCCAAGCTCACTCAGTTCCTGTGGCTCCTCTCAGCTCTGCTAACCCTGCCCCTAATCCTCTTCAGCTCAGGGGATCCCTTCCCCAGCTTCTCCTTCTATAACCCTGCCATTTCATCCATGAGACCCTCTTCACCTCTTCTTTTTGTTCTCCCCTCTCTCTCTTCCCTTCCCTCCCTTCCCCTCCCTTCCCTTCCCCTCTCCTCCTCTCTTCTTCTCTTCTCTTCTCTTCTCTTCTCTTCTCTTCTCTTCTCTTCTCTTCTCTTCTCTTCTCTTCTCTTCTCTCCTCTCCTCTCCTCTCCTCTCCTCTCCTCTCCTCTC
>NW_026073022.1:0-2063 GCF_014885135.2 Alexandromys fortis
GATCATTCCAGTCAAATAGGAGAGCTCCAGACACAGTGTGAGTCTTAAAACTTGAGGTGGAAACTCATAAAGCCATGTCTGATATTGAAATCTAGATTTCACACACACGGAGAGAGAGAGAGAGAGAGAGAGAGAGAGAGAGAGAGAGAGAGAGAGAGAGAGAGAGAGAGAAAGAGAGAGAGAGTGAGAATCACAGATGCACAACACACTGGAAATGAGATTTGGTAGAACACAAACTTTATACAGGTGTGTGTGTGTATGTGTGTGTTTGTGTGCAGCACACATGCGTGTATGTATGTTTGAATTAGGTTACAGTTTAGTGCTGTTTTATTTTTATTCCTTGGGTGTTGTTTTATTTTTTCTTGTTTATTTTTTGAGGAGGAGGTAATCATATATTGTGTTTATGTTTGATTTTTGAGAGAGAACTTAAAGTTGGTTGGATGGGAATGGGAAGAGAACCTGGAAGTACTTGGTGGGGGGAAGGAAAGAATATGATCAAAATGTATTTAAAATTCAATGTATTTTAAAGGATAAAATATAAGTTAAAGAACTTAATGTTTTTAATTAAGCTTAAGTTACAGATGATAATATCTTCTACCAAGTCATGTGTCAATTAAAGTCATGTGATACATATTTAAGGAAACAGAGCCTCTCATCTGTTTGCAAGCACATAGGAAATTCAAGTAAAAATGGCTATCCTTTCTACCATCTAATAAATTATTATTGTTGTTATTATTAGACTTTGTGAGACAGAGGTTTCTCTTTTTCAGTTCTGACTGCCCTGGACTCACTCTGTAGATAAGGCTGGCCTTGAATCCAGAGCTCTGACTGCTTCTACCTCCCAAGTGCTGGGATTAAAGGTGTGTGCAACTACAGCCTGGCTCTTTTCCAATGTTACTTAGTAAGCATTAGAGTTGGGGTGGAGTTTAAAACTAGATGAGGCAATATCATTGAAAAGTTTCTACATCCTGAGAAGCCTCTCAGCTGACACATCAATCCAAATCAGACCAAATCAAACCAAATTAGACAAAAAAAAAGCCCAGGTTTAATGAATACAAGTATTCTCCTGGATCGTTTTCCAGCAAAGACGTCACCGCCAAAGAAAAAAGACAGGAAAGGAAGATGGGAAAACCACAAGTCTGATGGGGGGGAGGGTCAGTTCAAATGTCCTGAGAGAGTGGTCTTGAGCATCTCTGGGGGCAGGGTCATGATTTGGCAGTCTTGCTGAAATAGTGCAGGGTTTGGAGAGAGATGGGTGAGGGGGCCAGGGGTGGAGCTTCCTCCTCAAAATCCTAGACTCCTTGGGTATAGGGATGCCAATTTAAGTCTGGCTACTTTCTTTTGACATGGGACAATGTGGGGAGGAGGAAAATTGAAAATTGATGGGCTCACGCTTGGTGGGAGGTATGGGTGGAAAGGTATCCAGTTAACTGTCATCCTGGAGACCTCAGGAAACTTGTCCTTGAAAGAGTTGAAAAGGCAGGTTGCTAGGAGAAAAAAAATAGATTTTTATCACTGGCCCTATGAATGGGGCTAGCCATAGGAAAAGTGACAATTGCCAGAATGGAAAGACTGGGAAAGTGCCCTGCTTGTACAGGAAAGGCAAGGATAAATGAGGAAGATGAGAGCAGATATGCCCTTCAAAATCAGATTTCAGTTGCGGGGTAGGTGCCCATTTGAGCCTGGAGATGTGGTGCCAATGGTGAAGTTCCAGGAGCTGGTGTGGGTACTGTCATTATCTGAAGAACCCTCTGCAGGGTGGTCTTGGCCCAGACAGCAGGAGTGACCTGTAAAATATGCTCAAAAAATGGGTGGAGTCAAAATAGGCTCTAGAGACTGTTAGTTTTCATCAGGCCAGAACTTCTCCTAAGAATCTTCAGGTGTTTGTAAGACAGCTGGAACAGATTTACATTTTGGTGCCAGAGAAAATGGGTATGGTTTTAGGTTAAAAGGCATGAACAAGCAAGGAACTCAGGACCGCGAGGGGTGCACCCATACACTGAGACAAGGGGGATGTTCTATCGGGAACTCACCAAGGCCAGCTGGCCTGGGTCTGAAAAAGC
>NW_026073023.1:0-2025 GCF_014885135.2 Alexandromys fortis
ATGTGTGTGTGTGTGTGTGTGTGTGTGTGTAATACATACACAAGTGAAACCAGGGGCTGGAAAGCTAGCTAGCTAAGTAGTTAAGAGTGCAGACTGCTCTTGCAGAGAGCTCTCTGTTCTAGCCCCCACACCAGGTAGCTCACAACTGCTTGTGACTCCGGCTCCTGGGGTTCTGACTCCTGCTGGTCTCTGTGGGTACCTGCACTCACACCAGCACTTACCCATCCACAGATATACATATGTAAACTTAATTAAAGAATAAAGATAAGTAATAAAATGAAATCAGATCAGCAAGAATTAGAAGGTAAAAGCACAGCACCCCCATCATGAAGAAGAACAGAAGGAAACATTGAACTTCACTGCGTCTCAAGTGAATAATGTCACCACAGTAGATGGAGAAAGCCTGGGAGAAGTGACCTCTGTGGGTGGTATGATGTCCCACACTGATGGTTTTAGGCAAGAAAGGAGATGGGATGAACAAGAAATAAGTCTGAACTTTGTATGGTAGGTCCATTTCTAGGGAAAAGCCACTATGAAATCATTTGAGGCATCCCAGAACTGAGTAAAGAGGAAATTGGCTCATGCTGTTGGGAGCAAAGAGCCGTAGAGCTATAGAGGAGCTTATGTAGGGTGGGGAAGTCCAGAAAGAGCTCCATGGGACTTGGCTCAGGGATTAAGTGCACTGGCTGTTCTTCCAGAGGACCCAGGTTCAATTCCCAGTACCCACATGACAGCTAACAACCACCTGTAACTCCAGTCCCAGGGGATCTAACACTCTCTTCTGGACTCAGGGAATCAGGCATGCAAATAGTATATAGACATGCATACAAGCAAAACATCCACACACTAAAAAGAAAAAAGAAAAAGAAATTGCTATAGGAATTGGAGGTAGATGCCTTGATGTGGACTCAATCGTGTGGGAGTAAGACAGGAAGCCAGGGAAGCTTGGAGGAAGGCCACACTCTTGTCACAAGTCACCACAGAGCCCGCACAAAATCCTGCAGAACTATATCAATTCCCTTTGCAATGAGGAACCGAACCACCATCTGCTTTACCCTACCTCTTAAAGGTTCTCCTAATTCAACACAGCTATACTGAAGATCAAGCTCTCAGTACGTGAACCTTGGAGGGATACTACAAACCCCATCCTAACAATGTCATAAGGACACATAGCCAGCTTGAAGGGATGCCTAACGGCCAAATCAGAGATAACCTCTGCAGTAAAAACAGCAATGAGTTACAACACACTGAAGAAAAGTGAACTCAGACGCTCGCATTGTTAACACTGCAGGTAGGTACAAAGGTCTCTGGAAGCAGAGATCTGGGTAGAGCAGGATCAAGTGTACGCCAGTCAACGTGGAAAAGAGCTCCGCCGAAGCCACAGATGGTCATTTCTGCCCCCATCATGGGGCAATCGCTTCCAAAAGAATTGTTGAAAGACGCTAAATCTGGAGGAAGACCTTTGACAAGAAGCGGGGTATTTGCTTAATCCTAAAATGTATCTCCAGATTCCTTATTAATAGCAATGTGAAAAATGATAGCCGTACAGACAATGGAGAAATACAAATCACCTTGCCTGGAGATCAAAGCTAGTGTCAAAACGAGAGCCAGGGCCCTGCGCTCTGCTGGTACTGCTGCTCTGAGGCGGACACAGCTCTTGTATTGTTTCAGCTGGGACAGAACCCCTGAATCTCATCAGAGGAGATGGTCCCCAGGGAGTGCTGCTCTATAAGTGAAGGGAAAGAGGAAGCTGAGTGTTCAGAAATGTCAATGCTATTAAAGACAAGCAAGGGCCGTGGAACTATCCAGATTAAAGCCGACTGACATAGTCATCACAAGCAAGTACTACATGTGGCTCTAAACTGGGCCATGCAGTGCTGTTGAAGTAAGAGCGGCGGCGGGGCTGCGTCCCCAACACCCCGGCCGCTTGGCTAGCTCATGCCCGAAATAACAACACACAAACTGTATTCATTTAAGAACTGCTTGGCCCATGAACTCTAGCCCTTACAGGCTAATTCTCGCACC
>NW_026073024.1:0-1963 GCF_014885135.2 Alexandromys fortis
TTTTTTTTTTTTTTTTAAAAAAAACCTGTTTATTTGGGGCTCACAATTTCAGAGACTGAAGAGTCCATGACCATCATGGTGGGGGAGCATGACAGCAGGTATGGCATTGGAGCAGTAGCTGAGAGCTCACATCCTGAGAGACCTAACTGGGAATGGAGGGGGCTTGGGGAGCCAGCCCCAGGGTTGGTTACATCTCCAGGAAGCCCACACTCCCTAATCCTTCCCAAACAGTTCACCAACCAGAAAATAAGCATTTTGATGTATGAGCCATTCTCATGCATATGCATACCAAGTGTCATTCAGAGATTTTTGCTTCATAGGACCTCCTTTTAATAGTAAATTGTAATATAAAAATTACCACTTAATATAAAATATTCAAACTACCAAATACCAAAAGTCATTGGTCTCTGCACTTGGGTCTATATCACAAAACATTGCCAACTATGTTTTCTTCTTCATATTTCACTTTATGTAGATACAAGTAATCTTTTCCATCAACTGTTTTGATTTAAAATAATGTCAAGAGAAGTTGCAAGAGTGACTAAATCAACTGTGGTATTGTTGCCTGTAGTTTCCAATTAATTTTGTGACCCTCATTAATTACAGGTTCTTTTGTTTCTGAGCAACAATAGATTGTTGGTCCCAGCATTCTCCTATCACACCTATCATGAATTCATTAATACCTAAGCCCACTGGGCTGTGGTGGTGCACGCCTTTAATCTCAAGGAAGCAGGTGGATCTCAAGAGTTTGAGGCTAGCCTGGTCTACAGAGCTAGTTCCAAGACAGCCAGGACTGTTAGACAGTGAAAGCCTGTCTTGAAAAGCTATATATGTGTGTGTGTGTGTGTGTGTGTGTGTGTGTATGTATACACACACACTCACATTTTCTTGATTGTCTCCAATATAAATTTCATAACTAGGGGGCTAGAGAGATGGCTCAATAGTTAAGAGCACTGGCTGCTCTTGCAGAGGTCCTGAGTTCAATGTCCAGCAACCACATGGTGACCACAACCATCTGTAATAAGATCTGGTGCCCTCTTCTGGCCTGCAAGGACACATCCAGGCAGAACACAGTATATATAATAATCTCAATCCCTCAATCTTGGAGCAGGATCTCCACCCTGTCATTTTTTAGGAGTATAAGCTAGGTGTCTTAGCAGATTTCCCATAATTATGCCTTTGTCTTTTCATGTCTGTTTGATACTTCACTGAGTTTGTGATGGTTTGTGGTGCCTGGCATTTCATGGTCTCAGATACTCCCTCTTCTAGGATGGGAGCCCCAGATGGTACCACTCTACTTTCCAAACTTGGGTCCTCTAGAAAAGCAGGAAGTACACTTAACCATTGAGACATCTCTCCAGTCCACAGCTGTTGATGTTTCTTCTGAAGAACTGTGGATTTTGTTTGGGATTATTTGTTTGTTTGATTTTGGCTTTTTATAAAATACCTTCATTTTGGTGGCATGTGGGCACCAGGGATATATACCTAAGGAGGTCAGAAGAGGAAGTGGAACTCTCTGAAGCTGAAATTGTGGGTGATTGTGAACTACCTAGTATGAATACTAGAAAAGAAACTTGGATCTGTTACAAGAGCATTATTCAGGGGTAGGGATGGCTCAACAGTTAAGAGCACCTTAGACCCAGGTTCAGTTCCCATCACCCCCTTGGTGCCTCACAAACATCTGTAATTCCAGATCCAAAGGATCCCATACTCTCTTCTGGCTTGTGCCTGCCTGGTACATAGACATACCAGGCAAAACAAGTCATACACTTAAAATTAAAATAAGTAAATCTTCTTTATAAAAAAAGAAAAAAGAAAAAATAAGAGCAATAAGCACTCCTTTTTTTCCCACATAATGTATGGGCATTTTACTTGGTTGTATGTCTGTGCCACTTATGTGCCTGGTGTCTGAGGGCTCAGAAGAGGATGCCAAATCCCCTGGAATTGGAGTTAGAGACAGTTG
>NW_026073025.1:0-2019 GCF_014885135.2 Alexandromys fortis
TAATTCTCACATCTTGCTTAACCCATTTCTAATAATCTGTGTAGCACCACAAAGGGGTGACTTAAGGAGAAAGATTCAGCATGTGTGACCTGGCAGCTGGCTCCATTGTGTCTGTCCCAGAGAGGAGAGGCATGGTGATTGCCTCATTTCCCTCTTCCTCCCAGCATTCTGTTCTGTCTACTCCACCCACCTAAAGGCTGACCTATCAAATGGCCAAGGCAGTTTCTTTATTAACCAATGAAATAAACACAAAACAGAAGACCCTCCCACATCAGAAACATCCTTGGGCTGATGGTAGAAAGAACAGTAAAAAATTAGGGCCCTAAGAATCCTTTACTATTGTCACCAGCTTGATCAAATTGCCTACATAGATGAATCATATCTTTAACACACCAATAACATTAATACAAGTCTAATAAATTGATAGCAAAGAAACAGCATACTAAACGATAGCAATGCATTCCTGAGTATCTAGTAGGTGACATGCACTGTCATAATTTATCCTTTAACTGATATACATAGCATAACTACAAGTAAATATTGATGTCCATATGTTAGAGAAGAGAAAAATCAAACACAATTTTACTGAATGTATAAAGTACTAATTTGTGATATAGGCAGATATTGAGAGTGGGTCTGTGTGATTTCAGCTTTCTCTACAATGTAGAACTGTCCACCCAGAAGTGCTTCTAGCTCTTGCCATATTTGGAAAACAGAGAATGCAACTTCCTTTCTCCTTATTTTACCATCTCATCAATCTTAGTCAAATTATTTAATAAAATAATTGAATTCAGTTGAAAATTTAATCTTGTCTTGCAGTATTATAGATGTCTCTATATTGTCACAGCAGAGTGCTCTCTTTTAAGATCACATCAACCGGCATCCACACAAAAATGGGCATAAACAATTCAAATGTATGATCCTCAAACTTTCTAATATTAATGGTGATTTGCTATCATCAGATCACATCTTGCATGCGTTCATTTTCCATCCCCCTTTTTTCATACAAGCCTCTCCCTAAAATGCCTGTGTATTTAGTTTGTCTATGCAATAAAATCAGTGGTGTATAAACAGAAAGAGGAATAATACAAAGCCAGCAATGTGTCCTACAGAGGCATCTACATATAAGTGAATGTGTGAAAATTACACATAAAATATATACTAAAATTCTAGGCAATGCATGGATGCACACATACATTTGAGCATGTGTCTGTGTGTGATGGCACAAGGAATATGAAATAGAAATGACTTTTACCCGTGTTCTTTTGTATTTTTTTGAGTATACACCACCACACATGGTTCATGTTTTGCTGAGGATGGACCCTAAGTCTACACACATGGTAAACAAGCACTCTATCAACTAAGCCACACCCACTACTCTGCATTTTTAATATAATTATAAAGGCTTGGAATAATAACAAGAATAACACAAATTGTATCCTATCATTAGTCTGCTAAAACCTGAATGGGCCTAGGAATCAGGTGGTGAGAGGAGGGGAGGGGTGGGAGAAAGAACTGGGTTTGGATTGTATAATAATTATAATAATAATTATATAATAATTGTATAATAAAATTGTATATTAATGTTAACTTATAATAATAATGCTAACATAATAACACTAAAATAATAATAGTGAGTAATAGAGTGAATACTTTTGATCTATATTTACACACAATTTACATTGGTATAGATTCTTGTATATTGATACAAATTCAAATTATATTTGTTATATTGAATATGCTCCAATTTCTGTTTACAATATTTGTACACCTATGCAAAGTTATTTTACTAGATTGTATGCATGCTTGTTTCTACCTCTGCTTAAGAGATTTGTATATTGATACAATTTTAGGATATATCTATCATAATGCATTATACATCTCTACCTTTGATCAAAGTGCTTATATATTGTTTACATTTTGAGGTCATCATTTGTTGCACAGTTGTTTAAAGATTGTTTAATATTCTAATATGAAGTCTTAGTCTTTAAGTTATATAGGTACTAGGTATTATAGGTC
>NW_026073026.1:0-2022 GCF_014885135.2 Alexandromys fortis
TTCTCTGATGACTAAGGATGTTGAACATTTCCTTAAGTGTCTTTCAGCCATTTTAGATTCCTCTGTTGAGAGTTCTCTGTTTAGGTCTTTACTCCGTTTTTTTTTTTTTTTTTATTGTATTATGTGTTCTTTCGGTGTCTAATTTCTTGAGCTCTTTGTATATTTTGGAGATCAGCCCTCTGTCTGATGTGGGGTTAGTGAAGATCTTTTCCCATTCTGTAGGCTGTCATTTTGTCTTGCTGACTGTGTCCTTTGCTTTACAGAAGCTTTACAGTTTCAGGGGGTCCCATTTATTAATTGTTTCTCTCAGTGTCTGTGCTGCTGGGGTTCTATTTAGGAAGTGGTTCCCTGTGCCAATGCATTCAAGTGTATTTCCCACTTTCTCTTCTATCAGGTTTAGTGTGGCTGGCTTTATGTTGAAGTCTTTGATCCATTTGGACTTGAGTTTTGTGCATGGTGATACATAGGGTCTATTTTCATTCTTCTACATGTTGATATCCAGTTATGCCAGCACCACTCGTTAAATATGCTTTCTTTTTTCCATTTGATATTTTTGGCTTCCTTGTCAAAGATTAGGTGTTCAAAGATGTGTGGATTGATATCCTGGTCTTCTATTTGGTTCCATTGGTCCTCCTGTCTGTTTTTATGCCCATACTAGGTTGTTTTCAGTACTGTAGCTCTGTATAGTTTGAAGTCAGGGATTGTGATGCCTCCAGAAGTTCTTTTATTGTACAGGATTGTTTTAGCTATCTTGGGTTTTTTGCTTTTCCATATGAAGTTGAGTACCCAAGGTCTTTGAAGAATTTTGCTGGGATTTTGATGGGCATTGCATTGAATCTGTGGAAATATTAATTCTTTGCATGCTCTTTGCTCCAAAAAAGTCTGATAGCCAAATGGAGAGCACAAACATCTCTCTCTAAAATATCTTCTCTCCTGCTAGGTTGGTTATATTGGATTTCCATTTCACAATCTTCTCTACCAAGTCCCATTGTACAGTGCCGCAACCTCCATTTCTGAGGTCTCCTGTGAGTGAGACTCCACCTGTGGCCTTGATTTTTGCTTTTTTTGTGTTTATCTTGGTTTGGTTTGTATGTTTTGAGATAGGGTCTGCTGAAATCAAGACTGGGCTGAAATTTACTATGTGGCCAGGCTTGGCCTCGGAGTCCTGATCCTCCTGCCTCTGACTCCTAAATGCTGGGACCGCAGACACATTCTACCACACATGGTTTGTGTGGTGCTGGAGGTGGAGCCTAGCGCTCTGTGCATGTGAAGCAGACACTCTATGCGAGAGCTGCGTCTCCACAGCCTTTGGTGGGTTTCCGTAGGGAGAATGCTCACATCTACCCCTTCCTAGCTGTTGTCCACTCAATCTATGGCTCCTCCACTGATGCTCCAGGGGCCTGGGATCCGTCTCCCCCTGGACAGTGGTGCTTTGGGAACATAGCCCAGGTTGCTGTTCAGAGGGTGTGCCCATGACAAACTGCTAAGGGAGAGAGGAGAGGCTGGTTGCTCCCAGGCTGCATCTCCCAGCCCCTCTTCTCCCCTATGCCCTAGATTCATCCCCAGCTCCACCAGTATCATCAGCCTCAGGGGAGGCTCTGGGGGCTCTGGATGAAGCAAATCCTTTTTCACTGGGTAGGAAATGTCGCGCAGTGGCCAAGGTTAGTACAGAGAGAAAGAAGACAGGATCAGTCCCTGTATGGGTGAATTTGAAAGAGGCAGTTGCCTATCTGGGTGGTGGGTAGCTGATCTTCATGGCCCAAGGGCCCAGTCAGTGCCTGGGTCTGAAGCTCCTCCTCCCAAGGCAACCACTGTCCTGGCCTCACCCCTGCTTCGGGTGGGGCTTCCTCCAGGTCTTGCATCTCTTAGTTCCTCAGAGAAGAGCCCAGAGAGTCAGACTTGTGGTGGCCCTGCAGCTTCAGCTTGACATGCTGCCGCTGTTGCTGCTGCTGCTCTGGGGGATGAAGGAGGTAGAGGGTGGGGCTGATGCCATAGAGGGTTACAGCCTGGATGTGGAAAAGA
>NW_026073027.1:0-1973 GCF_014885135.2 Alexandromys fortis
CACTAATGATAGCTTATCCTGGAGAGGATGTGGAGTAAAGGGAACTATCTTCTATTCTGGTGGGAATGAAAACATGTCCGACCACTTTGGAAATCAGTAAGGCGAGTTCTCAAGAAAATGGGAATCAACCTACCTCAGGATACAGCAATACTACCCTTAGGAATATACCCAAAAGATGCTGACTCACACTACAAAAGTATTTGTTCAATTATGTTCATAGCAGCATTATTTGTAATAGCCAGGACATGGAAACAAGCTAGATGCTCCTCAACTGAAAAATAGATAAAGAAAATGTGGAACATTTAAACAATAGAGTGCTACTCAGCAGTTAAAAAAAAAAAAAAAAATAAAAAATTAAAAAAAAAAAAAAAAAAAAAAAAAAAACAATAAACAAAGAGAAAAAAAAAAAACAAAAAAAAAAAAAAGAAAAAAAAAAAAAAAAAAAAGAAAAAAAAAAAAAAAAAAAGACATTGAGCCCATAGTTCGAGATCCTAGAGAAGCTAGGTAGCAAGGTAAACCCAAAGAAAATCATATAAAGACCCACCTGGAAATCAGAAACAGGCAAGATCCCCTGACAAAATTGGGAGCAGGTGGGCTGGGGGTAGAAGGAAGAGGAAAAGAGGAAGAGGACAGGAAAAGGGGAGAGTTGAGGAGAACTTGAGGGAATGGGATAGTAGAGAAGGAGGAAGGACAGATATGAGAGCAAGGAAAGAGATATCTTGATTGAGAGAGCCATTATGAGGTTAGCAAGAAACCTGGCTCCAGAAAAATTCTTAGGAATCCACAAGGATGACCCTAAGCAATAGAGGAGAGGGAGGCTGAACTGATCTTGCCCTTAGTCAGACTGATGATTATCTTAAATATCACCATAGAACCTTCATCCAACAACAGGTGGAAACAGGCAGAGACCCACTGGGAGCATTGGAGTGAGCTCCCAAGGTCCAGTTGAAGAGTGGAAGGAGGGAGATTATGATCAAAGAGGTCAAGACCGTGAGGGATTCCGTTTGCCTGAGCTAATGGGAGCTCACCAAATCCAACTGGGCTGGGAGTGAATGAGCATAGGATCAGACTAGTCCCTCTGAATGTGGTTAACAGTTGGGGCAGACTGAGGGGCCACTGACAGTGTCACTGGGATTTGTCTCTGCTGCATGTGTTGGCTCATTGGTGTGCTGTTATCCTTGGATGTGTGCCTTGCTCAGCCTAGGTATGGTGAGGAGGCCCTTGGACTTTCCATGGGGTGGGGTGCCTTGAACTTTTATGGTATTGAAGAGGGTGGAGTAGGAGTGTGTGTGGGGGGAGTGGTAAGAGGGGAAGGAGAGGGAATTTTGATTGGTATTAAGTAATAAAAAAATAAAAAAGAAAAATTAAGAAGTCTTAGCACTACCAAGTTGGGCAACTGCAGTCTAAGAAGACTAAGCAGACTAAGCTAAGCAAGCCGACATAGCCTCTCTCTCTTCCTATTTTAAAATCCCACTAGGGCTAGGAGTAAAAGTGTGTGACTCCCTAGAATGGGGATTAAAGATTTGAGCCACCACTACCTGGATTTGTTTCTGCCTTGATTTTGTGCAGTCTAGCATGGCCTTGAACTCAAAGAAATCCTTCTGCCTCTGTGTCCTAAATCCTGGGATTCAAGGTGTGTGTCACTCCCTAACCTCTTTGGCAAATCTTTCCCCTTCTACTATTTAGACAAGCCTTATTAATTAAAACAAAAACAAAATATCACGATAGCCAATTAATCGTAAATGCTGCCAAACTGGGCAACATGGGGAACCCGAATTCTATCTGGACTTCGGCACAAAGAGAGCAAAGTCCTCTTAGATTTCAATTTTCACAGAACCCTACTATGCCATAATAATTTGGAAAACAATCATTAAACCAACCAATGACCATTTGGCCCACTCCTTAATGCTAATACTCAGGAGAATGAAGTAAGGTAGTGTCTGTGATTTGAGTACATCCTGATCAACATAGTA
>NW_026073028.1:0-1989 GCF_014885135.2 Alexandromys fortis
GGAGAGGGAGGGAGAGAGAGGAGAGGGAGGGAGAGAGAGGAGAAGGAGATAGATTGCTGTGAATAAAGTCCTGAAAACTGCTGCAAGAAGAGCTCCGGGTGTTGCGTCTTCCTTGCGGGTCGAGGTGGGCCGTGACAAGTGGTGGCCTCGTACGGGGAACCTCCAAGCCTCTCTCTGTGGAGCCCAGAACTTGCTGCAGGGGGTGTACCGGTAAGATTGAGGAATCGCAATAAATGCGGGTTTTATGCTCTCACCCGTAGAAAAGGTAGAGCGGGAAAGTATAGCCACGACCAAAGTGGACGGTTTAAAATGAAAATAAAAGGAAGAATAGGATTTTAGAATGGGCGCTTCAACATCACACCTGATTTTTCTGGCTCTTAACGAGCTGTTAAGGAATGCTTTGGAGAGGTTTTTTGACTGAATGTGACACAATTGCATCTTGGTTTGCCGTCTCTGGCAATCAATGTGTCATCCTGGGACAAGCTTGGTAGAGATCTGGATTTTGCCACTGAACAAGGTATACTAAGGAAGGGAGTTATATTCATATGGTTTGAGTTACCGAGATCTCCGGAGTTTGCAGTGGAGTGTGAGCAGCTGCAGCTCCAAGACCAAGGAGCTCTAGGCTGCTCCCAAGGCCAAGCAGCGAAGCTGAAAAAAAAAAAAAAAACCGGGACCTGCCTCAGGGCATAGAAGCGCAGCTTGTGATAGATCTGAAGGCCTGAACCTCTGTCCCAGCAACCGGCTGGACTCGGGGTCGGGGCCTGCAGCTCTGCCCTGCCCTGCCCTGCCGGTGGGGAAGTCTCCGCCTCTCCCCTGTCACTGTGACCTGAGCCTGAGCACAGGACTGGAAAATGGCAGTAGATTGTAGTAAATACCTTTAAAAATGCAACGTCCCGCTCAGCAGGAAGTAGCCAGAGAGATTGACAACGCCCAAATTCCCTATAAGATAATTTAAGCGGGGCCCCTTCAGAGCAGAAGCAGGAGCAGCTGGGTTGCTAGGGAAGCCAAAGAGGTGCACGAGGGAGAAGGTGTCTTCCACACACTCAGCTGACAGGAATAAATGAGCCACGGGGCTATGGCAGCTGGGGCCTGGGGTCAAGGCAAAGCCACTCCTAATGACAGGAGCAGGCAGAGGAAAGCCAGGGAGGAGAAAGCAAGATTTGCCTCCCCTTCCTCTCCTCTGTGCTGGCCCCTCTGCTACCAGTTCTGACTGCCCTTGCTGCTGCTGCAAGTACAGCCATGGCCATGACTCAGATGTCCTCTGGCAATTGGCTCAGCTTGGCTGTGAATGGAAGTATCTGGGGCTGTGTGTGATATGAAAAATTTAAAGAATTGTCTAGCTGTCTTTTAGGTAACTGGTCTGGTGAATTTGAACAACAACTGGAAAAGCTGCGGATGGCGATGGTGACTGTGAACTCCACGTGCATGGATACCAGCCTGGCAGAAGGACTATCCTCCTGGATCATCTACAGCCAAGGATCATCTGAAGGAGTGGGCGGGAATAAGAGCCCTGGCAGGCTTAATGGTGCTTGCCTCCCTGTTATACCTGTGGTGCATCTGTCACATAGGGGTTCACAGCATTGCAATGTAGTTATGATCATTCAGGCCTACACAGCTGTTGAAGCAGGACAGTCCCCTCAAGCTTGGTTATCTATATTTGAGCACAGGATGCGAGGCTTGCGCACTGCACTTGAGGTAAGCATACATCAGCCTCAAGAAGAGCAAGTCTGATTGCATGTGGGTTGGTGTCTAACTCCCACCTCTGTAAAAGGACACGGGACAGGTCTAGTGTTCTCTGAGTGGATGACACCTGGACAGACACTAGTACATGTTTCATTTTTTAACAGATCAGACCTCTACTCTTACCTGTTGTTTTACAAAACAAAAGGGGGAACTGTAGCGAGCAGCGTGGTGTCACACCTGATGGAGATGTATAATCAACTCCTGAGATGGCTAAGGCCTGACCTATGGTATGATCCACGCAATGAT
>NW_026073029.1:0-1983 GCF_014885135.2 Alexandromys fortis
AAAAAAAAAAAAAAAAAAAAAAAAAAGAAAGAAAGAAAACCTCTCCGGTTTCCTTGTGTTTTCTCTGATAAAAAAAAAAAACAAAACTATTTCCAATATGGTGCAGATTCCCCCCAAACTCTGTGCTTTGCCAGGCTCAGGGCACTCCTGTGCTTTCTCTGCTGCAGTCTCCCACTCTTCTACATGGAGCCTCTTCCACCCCACACCTCACTATTAGCCTTCCCTTCTGTCTGGCTGTTCTTGCAAAATGGACTTAAGGCAGCTGTCCCCCCACCGCCCGCACCTCCATAGCGCACACTGAGACTGGAGTGGGGGTAACCCCGGCAGAGTAAAGGAAGGCAGCCGAGTAAGAGACGTCACCCTGGATTTCTTCATAAGCAGAGCAAAAAGGGAAAGGCAGAAAACGAAGCATTTCTTAAACTTAGAAGGAACCAGAGCCCATGAACGCAAGGATTTCCGAGCTCTAAGCCCAAGTCTTTAAAGGCACAGCATCTTAAATTGAGCCATGCAAAACTGAATGTGGGGTTCCTGCAAAACGTGGCAGGGATGAAGTTTCTCAGTGACCGCAAGGTTAGTGACTCAGGTGTTTCTGGCAGTGTGCACCCGTGTTGCGCCACTGGTCACTGCATCACTGCATAGCTGGCACAACCAGCAACCCCAGACAGCTCGGCTCAGACCCCAGACTCTGGTGCATGACAAACCGCTGGTTTCTGACTGGGCTGAGTCTTTCTGCGCTCACACTAACATGATGATTTAATTACAGAAACGTTTTCATACTATCGTTTGTTGGTCCTTGGCATGTAAATACCAAATTAGTTTATTTTTGGATTATATTGTGCTAAATGCTTTCTTTTAAACATCTTTACATGATCTTGTGTGAGAGCAGGTCGGGGTGTGGAGGTCAGAGGAGGTTAGAATTGGTTCTTTCCGGTCATCCTGTGGGATTCATGGTTCAAATTCAGGTTGTCAGGCATGCTGTGTCTCCTCTCAGAAGCATTTTGACAGCCCCATATTGTGTGATGTTTTACTATTTTGGCCTTTTGGGGGGCCCACCACCCAGCTCCCAAAAAAATCTCACACGGAGGCTTTTTCTTAGTTATGGACCCCTGGCCCCAGCTTGCCTGTTTCTGCCCAGCTTTTCTTGAACTATCCCATCTACCTTTTGCCTCTGGGCTTTTTCTTTTTCTTACTTCTGTATACCTTACTTTTGCTCTTATTCTGTGGCTGGCTTGGTGGCTGTGGGTGGCTGACATCCTCCTCCCCTTGTTCTCTCATCGCCCAGCTTTTTCCGCGTTTCTCCTATTTATACTGTACCAGCCCCGCCTATCCTAGCTCCTGCCTTGTTATTGGCCATTCAGCTCTTTATTGGCCCATCAGGTGTTTTAAACAGGCTCAGTAACAGTTTCACAGTTAAACAAATGCAACACAAACAAAAGTAACACACTTTAAAATAGTATTCCCAACAGCCCCAATGCTAGAGAATTTTCAATACTTTCTGAAATGATGCTAAGTACATTTCTGCCACCTTGTACTATATACTTATTCAAAGTGAAATTAACACTTCAGCCGTGACAATTATAAACACGAAAATACTGATTAATGTTGAAATGCTGGAGAAGTTCTAGGACCCACAGCAGCAAATATTCAGCCAAGATTTCCTTCTGTTTTGTTTTGTTTTGTTTTTGAGACAGGGTCTCACTGTGTAGCTCTGGCTGTCCTAGACTTGTTCTGTAGACTAGGCTGGCCTTGAACTCTGTTGGGGTTAAAGGCGGTCGACACCCCTGCCTGGCTAGCCAAGATTTCTTAGCATAAGAAAAGCACATCTGTCTCTCAGCAGCATACAAACTTGCTCGTCTGTGATAAACGGTAAATTATATAAAAGGTTGTTTTTGTTTGTGTTGTGTGCATGTGTATGTATGTTTGTGGAGCTTAAAGGTCAGCCTCAGGTGTTTCTTCCCAGGAACACCTTTTTTTTTTTTTTTT
>NW_026073030.1:0-2024 GCF_014885135.2 Alexandromys fortis
TAGGCATCCTCCTGAATATTAACCTTCATCAGGCGATGAAAGGAGACAGAGACAGAGACCCACAATGGAGCACCGAACTGAAATCTCAAGGTCCAAATCAGGAGCAGAAGGACAGAGAGCACAAGCAAGGAACTCAGGACCGCGAGGGGTGCACCCATACACTGAGCAGCTGAGATTTTTAATGTCTGTGAGGACATTAGAAATACAAGACAAAAGCAGACACTTTGATTTTAAAGTTACATCTTTTTATTTACTAGAGATTTAATAAACATGCTTTTAAAAATAATAATCACTATTATCTTTGGTATCTGGCACAGTAATTCATACTGTTGCTGTCTCAACACAGATTATGCAACCGTAGCTGTTTCCAGAGAAGCGGGGAGAGCAGTCACTAGTTTAGGGACGATTTTTTTTCAGCTACTGAGCATGTTTGAAAGTTACAGGAGACTATGTATTCAACAATATCTTAGGATTCCATTACTAATTGTTGTCTTTGAGGAATCAGAGGGGCTTGAGCATACAGAACTTTGAAACGTCAAGTTTGATTTATATTTCTTATTTCTGGACATGTTGGGTGTCTGCACTGCTTGATTAAGTGTTTCACAGTTGGCATCCTGAGCTTCACTGAGCTCAATATTTCAATCAGCAGAAGTATTTTCTGTGTAGTTACTGTCTGACATGGGGAAGAACTAGATCGTGTTTCCCCTGCTAGTAGTTAAGAGAAGAGACTTGCAAGATAACTTCACATGTTGTCTTTGTCTTGTTCCATTTGTTTTTGATATGCTTCCTTGTTTATTTTCCTGGAGAATCTTCATGAATTTCTAAGACTGTTGTTCATATTTCCCAAGAAGAGACATCTTATGTAAGGATTTTGCTTTTATCAAGTTGCTTCAGCCATCTGAAGAGGAGCTGTAGATTTCTTAAGCCCCACAATTCACAGACTGTGGGTAAGAGCTATCTATTCTCCAATAAAGAGCCATGTCTCTAGATGAGCTAACAATCCTCAGAATGATTTATTTGCCTTATAGTACAAAGAAATGAACAAAAATCAAGAGAAAGTCACATTTCAAATTATAGACTGTGCTTCTCTTAAAATTTAGAAGGTTATATGTTTTATCAAAGATAATCAAACTTTTAATCAACAATCATTTAAAGAATAGAAAAAAAATAAAAATTTGTTAATTTAACTTCTGAGCCCTAAAAAGTAAAATTTCTCAGTAAGATGTAAGTTTTCAACTGTGATTTTTGCATTATTTATAACATTTAGTTGTATTATATATTTATTTAATTGAAACATAGAGGTTCATATCTATGGAGTATCACCTGTTGCTTTAATATACATTATATAAATGCATTATACAAATGTATCTTAGATGTCTATCATTTCTTTATGGTGGAAATTGTGAACATCTTTCTGTTATTTTGCATTACTCGATATATTATTGTTTTCTATGGTCATCCTCTTGGCAAGAGCATACCAAGTACCTTGCTCCTAATTGTAGTTAGTTAGACTCTCTGGTAGACTTCTTCATTCTGGCCACCACACTTCTCCTCCTAGTCTCTCTGATAACCAATACATCTACTCCTCTATTTATCACAGTCTGCTCAGTAGATGGGAAATTGAAACAAATTGTCTACCTACTGATAAATGAATAAAGGGACAACAATACAGACATTGTGTACATTTACACAATGTAATTATATTCTGCCATAAGAAAATAATGAATTTCTGTTGTTTGTGTCAACAAGTATGGGAAGATAAAGATTTCTTGATGAAATAAACCAGCCACAAAGGTCATGTTCTACATGATCTCATTTATGTAGAATCTAAAAATGTTACACTTATGAAAGAGTCTCTCTGATAAGCAATTTGTGGCAACATGAATTGATAAAGTCATTTTGATGTTGAAATAAGAAGCGGCGGGGCTACGTCCCCAACACCCCAGCCGCTTGGCTAGCTCATGCCCGAAATAACAACACACAAACTGTATTCATTTAAGAACTGCTTGACCCATGAACTCTAG
>NW_026073031.1:0-1961 GCF_014885135.2 Alexandromys fortis
TGTAGACCAGGATGGCCTAGAACTCACAGAGATCCCCCCCCCCCCCGAGTGCTGGGATTAAAGGCGTGTGCCCACACCACCCAGCTCCATCTTTGGCAAATGACTGGGTACCATTCCTTATTCGTTCTCTCACTTCATCATTCTCATCTCACCTTCTTTGTCTTTGCTCCTAGCCTCAGTGTCCTTGTTTCTTTCATGTGTAGGCAACAATGCCAGGCTTCTGGGACCCCATGATCCTCAATGCACAGAAGCCTGAAACACAGTAGACAGTTGGCAAAAGGCAGCTTCCACTCTCTCTCTTTCATTCAGCATGTAACTGTACAGGGCCAGCAAAGGAGAGAGGCATTCTTTATACTTATTATGTATACAATATTCCATCTGCATGTATGCCTGCAGGCCAGAAGAGGACACCAGACCTCATTACAGATGGTTGTGAGCCACCATGTGATTGCCGAGAATTGAACTCAGGACCTTTGGAAGAGCAGGCAATGTTCTTAACCACTGAGCCATCTCTTCAGCCCAGAGAGAGGCATTCTTAATGTCGCTAACCAGACTGTGGTAGGATTAGAACCCAGGCTCCCTTCCTCTCTGTACCTGGCAGCAGGTACTGGTGGCCCTGTCTGTGCTGCAGGCTGTCCTGTAGGGCAGTCAGAGCCAATGTGGCAGAAGGGACAGGCGATGGCTGATGGCCTACTCCCCCAGCTCCGCTCACTTGCTGTCTTTCCCCCTCCAGGAGATCCATTACTGTCTAACACCTTCACTGAGACTGGCAGCCACTGGCCCCAAGGACCCACTGGACCCCCAGGCCCTCCAGGCCCCCCAGGGCCCATGGGTAAGTTGAATCCAGGCTGGGGTAAGGGTAGGGGTTGGTAGAAAGGAGCAGGGCTGTGGCTTTTGGGAAACTCCTTAGCCTTGTGGTCCATTCTGTTCCTGAAGACATCCTGCTTTATTCAGGTCCTCCTGGACTTCCTGGCCCCACGGGTGCCCCTGGGAGTCCTGGACACATGGTAAGTCTTTATCCAGGTTCTATCATCCATGCGTAACTCCATTCTCCCGTCTGTTCATCCAGCCGTTCAGTGCATACTTTGATATGCAAAGTGCTTGCCATAAATCTTCTTAACTCAGTTCACCCAACAAGAAGCACTATTATCCCTGGAGGCGGAGGGGGATTCTTCAGGCTGCAGCCGGCTCATGGGGTGGGGATGTCTGACCTGCCTGCTGTGTACTGGGCCTGCTATGAGGCCCGGGCCAAGCTGGGGCTTCCCTTCCCATTTCCTCTGTCCCCATCTCCTGTCTCCCCTGTCCTATATACCTACCCTAGCACAAGACTGAGGCCCTGTCTTATTGTTCAGGGAACCCCGGGTTCTTCTGGACCCAAAGGACCCTCTGGCCACCCAGGAGAGAAAGGCGAGAGAGTGAGTACACCAGTGACCTCAGTGGGGGAATCTGGGGAGGCTGTGGGGTCCTAGGTGATAGCTGCCATCAGCTAACTTAATTCTGTTCCCCCTCTTATATAGGGGCTGCCTGGGGAACCTGGCCCCCAAGGGTTAATGGGGTTGCCGGTAAGTGATGCGCTCTTCCCCTACCCATCCCTCCAGAATCCCATCTTCCCAGGCTCCTGAACCTGGAGCACCTGACTCTCCTGTGTGATTCAGAGCTCCTTCTATCAGTTGCTGCCCATTGCTGGGACCCATCTTCTGCCCTTTTCAATCTGTCTGTCTGTGGCTCTATATCCATTTCTTTCTCTGCATGACTTTTTGGCCCTGTATTTCTTTCTCTCTCTTCTCTTCTCTTTTCTTTCCTTTTTTTTTTTTCTCTTTTTCTTTTTTGGCTTTTTGAGACAGGTTTTTTTTTTTTTTTTTTTTTTTTTTACATCTCTAGCTGTCATAGAACTTGCTTTGTAGACCAGGCTAGCCTCAAACTCAGAGCTCTCCAGGTTTTTTCTTCTCTTCTCTTCTCTT
>NW_026073032.1:0-1960 GCF_014885135.2 Alexandromys fortis
CTTACACTCTTTCAAATTCATGGCCCTTTATTCTCCCACCTGTTGTTATATAAAATACATACATACATATATATATATATATAAATACACAAATGTGGCTTGCTCAGTTTGTGTAATGTTTTTATGCTTGCAAGATTGGTTGTTTGGTATAGGATGGCAATTGGTATGCACTTCCGTTTAGGAAGGTTTGTTTTCTCCCTCCCAATATTCCATAGTTGCCTGTGTTTTGTATAGGGTTGAGGCCTCTTGGGCTTTCCCCCATCCACATTAGTATGTGTGTTCTTGCCCTTGTTCAGCTCAGGTTTAGGCGGTTATTTTGGTGAGACTATAGGTGTAGCTTCTGACATTCCTAGAAGACACAATCCCACAGCAAAGTCTCTGATGCTCTGACTTACAATTTCAGCCCCCCTCTTTTAGCAGTGTTCCTTGAGCCTCAGGTTCAGGAGATGTTTCGTAGATGTGTATATACATTGGACCTGGGCTCCACAACTTTCCGCCTTGACTGGTTTATGGTTTTCTGTAATGGTCTTTGTCTGTTGCAAAGAGAGATTTCCTTGATGAGGTGGTGAGAACTACACCTGCCTGTGGGAATAAGGACAGGACAAATACCTAGAATGTAGATGGGAATTGTGTTGGTTTAGTAAAGTAGATTTTGTAGGTTCTTCTCTAAGATCATGACTACAGTAACCCTGGGGAGTTGGCTAGGTTTCAAGTACCAGGCATGATTACTGTGTTGCTGAATGGGTCTTAAGGCCTATTAGAGAGCTGCTGGTTACCCCAAGGTATACATGCTACTACTGTAGCCGTAAGATTATTGTGCCATTCTGGTCACTGCTATGGTTCATAGGTATCATAGCTGGGTAGGTCTGTTGGTTGCTTCCCTTCTTTGGAAGCTGCATGGTGCTTTGTTGTACCATGAAAGGTAGTCCTCAGGGAGGAGGCATTTCAGGTCAGGGTGTCTTCAGCTGCAGAGGCCATACCTCTGAGAGGCAAACAGAGGCCATAGCAATAGCCTGTGATGTTTTGGGAGTTTTTTGGACAACTCTGACCAATAACTCAAAAGAGGTAGGTCTTGACACACTCTCAGCCCAGGCGAGACTATATATTTATACTTATACACAGACTTATGTGCATTATAGGCTGCTTCTCTCTTTTTCCGTAGATAGTAAATAGTACGGTTTCTTATAACTTTTCAAAGATCCTTACTGTTATTTTTCCCTCCCCTCCTCCTCCTGTATTTATCTCCCTACCCCCTCCCTAATCGAAGATTACGTCCACCTCCCGTTTCCCAATAAGATCACTTGTACTTTACTTTTCTTCTTTTCTATTGCTCCCCAACCTGTCAATGGTCCCTTTTACTTACTTGGTTTTTTTAGTTACTTTAGGCTGTATACTTACATCTGACCATTTGGCTCTAGAAGCCTCTAATAAGAGAGAACATGCCTTTCTGCATCTGGGTTACCTCACCCAGTATAATCTTTTCTAGTTCTAGCCATTTACCTGCAAAGTTTATGATTTATTTTTTTATTTCAGCCATATAGTATTCCATAGCATATGTGCACCACATTTTCATTATCCATTTTCAGCTGTAGAACATGTAGGTTCTTTTTATTTCCTGGTTATTGTGACTAGAGCAGCAGTGAACATAACTGAGCGAGTATCTGTGGAGTGTGAAGACTAGTCCTTTGAGCATATTCCAAGGAGTTGGCTGGGACTTATGGTAGGCTTATTTTTAGCTTTTTGAGAATTATCCACACTGATTTCCAGTGTCTGGATGAGTTTGCAATACCACCAACAGTAAAGGAGGTTAGCTTTTCCTCACATCTCCAGCTTTTGTTGTCAGTTGTTTTGCTGACTTTGCCATTTTAACTGGGATTAGATGAACTGTCAGAGTTTTAATTTGCATTTCCCTAATTACTAGCAATGATGAATATTTTAAAAGATATTTCTTAGTCATTTT
>NW_026073033.1:0-2016 GCF_014885135.2 Alexandromys fortis
AAAAAAAAAAAAAAAAAAAAAAAAAAAAAACTTCACTAAGCCAAAAGCCCTCACATCATAGCTGGACAAGGAAATCCAACCAGAGGAAAAGAGTTCCAAGAGCAACAAAAGAGTCAGTGGCACACCCACCCCCATGGTGAGGTGTCCCCAGAAAAAAACACCAAGCTGAAAACCACAACATGTGCCCAGAAAGATTTGGTTAAACCACATGCAGGCACTGTGCTTGTCCCTTTATTCTCTATGAATCCATATACACCCTGCTTAGTTGATTCATTGGGCAATGTTTTCTTGGTATCCTCCATCCCATCTGACTCCAACTATATTTCTATTTCCTCTTCTGCAGAATTCCCTGAGGGTAGGTCCCTGAAGGAAACACCCAATTTAGAGTCACTCTCTACATAATGTCTACCTGTGGTTCTCTGTGTCTGCTCTCATCTGTTGCCTGAGGAAGCCTCTTTCATGGCAGCTGGACAAGGAACTGATCTAGGAGCACAGAAAAATATCATTAGAAATTATTTCCTTAATTTTTGTTTGATATTTAGACCATTCATGTTTGGTTTTACCCTAGACCTCTGTACTATCCACCCTTTCTTTCCTGGCCATCTGTGCAGTGTCAGGCATGAACACCTTCTCCTGGAGAGGGCCTCAAGTTAAATTAGACATTGCTGTCCACTCCTACAAATTCTCTACCACCATTGCCACAACATGTCTTGCAGGCAGAACAAAATGTGGGTCAAAGGTTTTATGGATGGGTTTGTGCCCAGGTTTCTCTTTCTATAGCTGCTAAGTAACTTCCCACACACAAAGAACTTTGTGTGAAGGCACCATGCATGCACGAGTTTAAGTTCTCCATGTTTAATGATAAGAATGTTGTTCTTGGGAATGGGACCCTGCTGTCAGCTTGTGGAGAACAACCCTCCGTCCTAGCGTCAGCCTAGGCTGTTTGGGGATCTCTGTGGAATCTCTCTAGCTAACAACTATATCACATGCAACCCAGTCCCACCATTGGAAGCCTTCCTTGGCTACAAGAGATGTTCTGCTGGAACTCCTTATTCCCATTACTGGGAGTCCTCTCTATGATCAACCTCATAGATTCTAAGAAGTTTTATCGCACTAGGTTTCTACAATACCCTTTCAAATGCCCACAATTCCAGCTGTACTCTTTGCTTCCATCCTATTCCCTTCACCTGATCCACCTGCTCTTTCCCCACCCACCCTCTGTTCATCTGCAAAATCCATTTCCCCTTCCCAGAGAGAGCCATGTGTCCCCCTTAGGACCCTGTTCTTTACCTAACCTCTCTGGCTCGACGGTTTTGTAGTTTAGTCATCATTTTTTTAACAGTTAACATTTACTTCTTAGTGAATACATACCATTAGTTGTCTTTTCTGGTCTGGGTTACCTCATTCAGGATGATTTTTTCTTTAGTTCTGTTCATTTGCCTGCTAGTTTTCTGATGTTATTTTTTGACAGCTGAGTAATATTCCATTATGTAAGTATATCACATTTTCCTTATCTATTCTTTGGTTGAGGGACACTTAGGTCATTTCCTGTTTTAGCTAGTATGAATAAAACCACACTAAACTCAGTTGAGCAAGTATCTTTGTAATAGAATGGAATGCCTTTTGATATATGTCCAAAAGTGGTATAGCTGGGTCTTGAGGTAGATCAATTTCTAAGTTTCTGAGTAACTGCCATATTGATTTCTGTAGTGGTTATATAAATTTACATTCCCAACAACAATGGAGGAATGTACCCTTTTATCAAACCTTCTATAGTATGATCAATCTGTATTATTTTTAACCATTGAGACAGGAATAAGATAGAATTCAAAAGTAGCTTTGTCTTGCATTTCTTTGATGGCTTAGGACATTGTACATTTCTTTAAGTGTTTCTCAGACATTAGAGATCTCTTTCAATTTGTACCCTAGTTTTTATTTGGATAATTTTTTTGAGATCTAGTTTATGATCTCATATATGATATTATATATATATATATATATATATATATATGCAAT
>NW_026073034.1:0-1955 GCF_014885135.2 Alexandromys fortis
TGGAAGGGAATGAGCTAGGACAGAAGAATGAGGCTAAGCAGATTTGTCAAAGCCCCCGTTTATTAGGATCATGGTTGCTGTTTATATAGGCCCTGCATGAGGACTTGGTGGGCAGGGCACGGCATCTCGCCGCGTGGTCCCGGTCACGTAGGCCAGGTTCGTCACGTAAGCCAGGAGGTAGGCCAAGAAGTCACAAGTTGCCACACCTGGTTCCCTGGATAGCTGGAATGTGAGGCGCGTTCTGCTAACAGATAAGTTAATTGGGTGTGGGGCAGGTTCTCTCAATAGAACATAATTATGGGTGTGAGGTTCCCTGCAGACTCCCCAGGGTGATGGTTCCTGTAATGATTTTTAGGGGGGAAATGGCTCGTGACAAACCAACTCTTTGTGTCATTGATTCTTTGTATTGTTTTCTTTGTTTCTATTTTGTTGATTTCAACCCTCAATTTGATTATTTCCTGCCATCTAGTTCTCTTGAGTGAGTTTTCTTCTTTTTGTTCTAAAGTTTTCAAATGTTCTGTTAATTCACTAGTGTGAGATTTTTCCAGCTTTTTAATGTAGGCATTTAGTGCTATGAACTTTCCACTTAACACTGCTTTCATTGTGTCCCACAAATTTCAGTATGTTGTGTGGTCATTTTCATTGAATTTTCAGAAGTCTTTAATTTCTCCCTTTATTTCTTCCTTTACCCATTGATGATTCAGGCGAGCATTGTTTAATTCCCATGTATTTGTGGGCTTTCTGGAATTAGTATTGCTGTTGAATTCTAGTTTTAAGTCTCTGTGATCTAATAAGATACATGGGGTTATTCCAATTTATTTGTATCTATTAAGGTTTGTTTTGTTACCGAGTATGTGGTCAATTTTTGAGAAGGTTCCATAAGGCACTGAGAAGAAAGTATATTCTTTTCTGATTGGATGGAATATTCTATAGAGTCTGTTAGGTCCATTTGAGTTGATAACATCTGCTAGTTCCCTTATTTCTCTATACATTTTTTGTCTGACAGACCTGTCCAGTGGTGAGAATGGAGTGTTGAAGTCTCCCATTATTAGTGGTTGGGGTTTAATGCATGATTTAAGCTTTAGAAGTGTTTCTTTTACATACGAGGTGTCCTTGTATTTGAGGCATGGATGTTCAGTATTGAGATTTCCTCTTGATGGATTTTTCCTGTGACTAATATGATATGTCCTCCTTTGTCTCTTTTGATAGATTTTAGTTTGAAGTCTATTTTGTTAGATATTAAGATAGCTATACCAGCTTGTTTCTTAAGTCCATTTGATTGGAATTTCTTTTCCCAACCCTTTACTCTGAGGTGATGTCTGTCTTTGAGGTTGAGATAAGTTTTCTTGTATGCAGCAGATGGATGGATTCTGTTTTGGTATCAAATCTGGTAGCCTGTGTCTTTTTGTAGGTGAACTGAGTCCATTTATACTGAGGGATATTAATGACCAGTGACTCCTTTCTCCTGTTAATTTAGTTTTCATTGTTGGTGATGTTAATTTGTGTGCTTTTTCCTTCTCTGGGATTTGCTTCTGTGAGATCAATTGTGTTTTTGTTGATGTTGCCAACTTTCTTGGGTTGGAGTTTTTCTTCTAGTACCTTGTGTAGGGCTGGGTTTGTGTCTAGGTTTTGGTTAAAACTGGTTTTGTCATGGAATATCTTGTTTTGTCCTTCTATGGTCATTGAAAGTTTTGCTGGGTATAACAGTCTGGGCTGGCATCCATGGTCTCTTAATGTCTACATAACTCTTGGCCACGACCTTCTGGCTTTCATTGTCTCCTATGAGAAGTCAGGTGTAATTCTGATAGGTTTGCCTTATATGCTACTTGGTCTTTTTCCTTTGCAGCTCTTAATATTCTTTCTTTACTCTGCATATTTAGTGTTTTGATTATTATGTGGTGAGAGGAATCTCCCCCCCCCCGTTACATGTTTGGTGGTATGTGTGCTTCTCATAT
>NW_026073035.1:0-1956 GCF_014885135.2 Alexandromys fortis
CGGAGCCCCCTACAGGTCAGCAGAGCCCCCTACAGGCTAGCGGAGCCCCCTACAGGCCAGTGGAGCTGCATACAAGCTGGTTGTGCTCCAGCTACAAGTCACCTGTTAGTGTGGGGTCTAACTCCCCCTTTTCCTTGTTTATTTTTTCTCTCCTGCATCATTTCTGCTCATTACCATCTGCCTCTTTCTTATACCTGAGTCCCTGAAGATGATTCTCTATCGTAGTAATGTAGGGGGAGCTGGGGTTCTGCTCTTGGGCTTCTTAGTCTCATTAATAAAAGAATTTAAGAATGAACTCAAATGAGATCTAGAGGACAATTTATTAACATTAAAAAAAATCCAGGGAAGGAAAATTGTAAATCTCAGCTGATGACCTGAGGATTAGACAACAGGAAAAAAAAGCCATGCTACCTGAGCTGGTGTGGAGGCCAGACACATGGTGGACAAGCAGTTCCGTGGTGGATAAAGAGGGAACGGTCCCAAAGAAGCCATAAAAGCATATTTAGAATCTGGCCAGTAGGCCAGGTGGTGGTGGCGTATGCCTTTAATCCCAGCATTCAGAAGGCAGAGGCAGGTGGATCTCTGTGAGTTCAAGGCCAGCCTGGTCTTCAAGAGCTAGTTCAAGGACAGGCTCTAAAACTACTGCGGAACCCTTTCTTGAAAAAAAGAAAGAAAGAAAGGAAAGAAAAGAAAGAAAAAAAAAGAATCTGGCCAGCATCCAAAAGATAAAGGCAGAGAGAGAGATAGAGGTTGGGGGGAGGGGGAGGATGAAAAGACCAATTCGAATCTCTTGGCAAATTCATGGATCTGTAGTGTGTGTGGGGTGAAATTCTGGGAAGAAAAAATACCACATTTCATTATTGCATTAAAGGAAACATTATTCTGCCATCTCTTTTGCATGCCTGAAGGTGAACTCACCTTCCTAAGGGTGGTCCCTTGGTAGTGTCATTCTGTAGGTGACCTGGCCCGAACAGGAGTGCTAAGTCTCCCTCCAGTTCCAGATTCTGGTCGCTTAGCAGGAAGGAGTTTTCCCCTGATAGACCCTTACAATGACTGCTCAAACACTGATAGCCTCTCTTCCTTGCTTTACTGGCTTCCCTTGCAGCTATAACTTCGTCCTGAGTCACTGGCCTTTTCAAGTAGTGATCCAAGGAAGCTGGATTTGGTCACAGTAGCTGTCTTGCCAGATGGGCTCTTGGGTGGCCTCCAGCCATGCTCTACTGCCAGCGTTGGCTCTGCTTCTCCACACCTTGTTTGTCTCTCTGGCTCATTGCACTCAGGAGTTGTGCAAGGCACAAAGGTCCCCCCCATCCTGTACTGCTTGGGGAGACTGGGTGAGGCAGGTTTCACAGATGTACTCAATGCTCGGTTACTTTGTCACTGTCTCAGGGAAGATCAGATGAGGTGCAGGGACTGCCCCACGTGAGCACACTGAACATGCTGACTTTGTCTCCACAGCAGCCACCCCTCAGGTTTATTTCCTCCTCTGCCCCACCTCAGCCTTCTGAGAGCTGCGTTTCCATCCTAGGCTGCCATAGCTAGCTCTCAACAATTAATTCTTTATTGCTCAGCCATGCTGAGGAAAGAGACATATGAGCTGAGAGACTGCTGCATTCAGCTTCAAGTGGGAGCCTAGTGTAGACCTCACAAGGATGTGACAATCCAAAGTCCTCCCTAGTCAGAGTCCTTGCACTGGGCACTAGGTCTCAGTGTGGTCATTAACCCTGCAACTCTGCAGCGTGAAATGGTGGGCAGGTGCTGGGTCTGGGCCCTGTCCCTGCCAGTTAAGGATAGGGTCTCCTGGTCCTGCTCCACTGACGGTGATCAAGCTGTTCTGTTGTTTCTTTCTTCCTTCCTGGCTAGGAACTTGAAACAGAAAAAAAAAAAAAAAAAAAAAAAAAGTTTATGCTCTCTGAGCTCTTTCAGATGCACAATGAACGGAAGAGCCGGGCCCTC